>NC_088417.1:6961773-7106773 GCF_034236695.1 Oncorhynchus nerka
TATCTACCCTGCTGTAGTCTCTGTGATATCTACCCTGCTGTAGTCTCTGTGATATCTACCCTGCTGTAGTCTCTGTGATATCTACCCTGCCGTAGTCTCTGTGATATCTTCCCTGCTGTAGTCTCTGTGATATCTTCCCTGCCGTAGTCTCTGTGATATCTACCCTGCTGTAGTCTCTGTGATATCTACCCTGCCGTAGTCTCTGTGATATCTTCCCTGCCGTAGTCTCTGTGAAATCTTCCCTGTGATATCTTCCCTGCCGTAGTCTCTGTGAAATCTTCCCTGTGATATCTTCCCTGCTGTAGTCTGTGATATCTTCCCTGCCGTAGTCTCTGTGATATCTACCCTGCCGTAGTCTCTGTGATATCTACCCTGCTGTAGTCTCTGTGATATCTACCCTGCTGTAGTCTCTGTGATATCTACCCTGCTGTAGTCTCTGTGATATCTACCCTGCTGTAGTCTCTGTGATATCTACCCTGCCGTAGTATCTGTGATATCTTCCCTGCTGTAGTCTCTGTGATATCTACCCTGCCGTAGTCTCTGTGAAATCTTCCCGGATGTTGTCTCTGTGATATCTTCCCTGCTGTAGTCTCTGTGATATCTACCCTGCCGTAGTATCTGTGATATCTTCCCTGCCGTAGTCTCTGTGATATCTACCCTGCTGTAGTCTCTGTGATATCTACCCTGCTGTAGTCTCTGTGATATCTACCCTGCTGTAGTCTATGTGATATCTTCCCTGCCGTAGTCTCTGTGATATCTACCATGCCGTAGTCTCTGTGATATCTACCCTGCTGTAGTCTCTGTGATATCTACCCTGATGTAGTCTCTGTGATATCTACCCTGCTGTAGTCTCTGTGATATCTTCCCTGCCGTAGTCTCTGTGATATCTACCATGCCGTAGTCTCTGTGATATCTTCCCTGTGATATCTACCTTGCCGTAGTCTCTGTGATATCTACCCTGCCGTAGTCTCTGTGATATCTTCCCTGTGATATCTACCCTGCCGTAGTCTCTGTGATATCTTCCCTGCTGTAGTCTCTGTGATATCTACCCTGCTGTAGTCTCTGTGATATCTACCCTGCTGTAGTCTCTGTGATATCTTCCCTGCCGTAGTCTCTGTGATATCTTCCCTGCTGTAGTCTCTGTGATATATTCCCTGCTGTAGTCTCTGTGATATCTTCCCTGCTGTAGTCTCTGTGATATCTTCCCTGCCGTAGTCTCTGTGATATCTACCCTGCTGTAGTCTCTGTGATATCTACCCTGCTGTAGTCTCTGTGATATCTTCCCTGCCGTAGTCTCTGTGATATTTTCCCTGCCGTAGTCTCTGTGATATCTTCCCTGCTGTAGTCTCTGTGATATATTCCCTGCTGTAGTCTCTGTGATATCTTCCCTGCTGTAGTCTCTGTGATATCTTCCCTGCTGTAGTCTCTGTGATATCTTCCCTGCCGTAGTCTCTGTGATATCTACCCTGCTGTAGTCTCTGTGATATCTTCCCTGCTGTAGTCTCTGTGATATCTACCATGCCGTAGTCTCTGTGATATCTTCCCTGTGATATCTTCCCTGCTGTAGTCTGTGATATCTACCCTGCCGTAGTCTCTGTGATATCTACCATGCCGTAGTCTCTGTGATATCTTCCCTGTGATATCTACCCTGCCGTAGTCTCTGTGATATCTTCCCTGCTGTAGTCTCTGTGATATCTACCCTGCCGTAGTCTCTGTGATATCTTCCCTGCTGTAGTCTCTGTGATATCTTCCCTGCTGTAGTCTCTGTGATATCTACCCTGCCGTAGTCTCTGCGATATCTTCCCTGTGATATCTTCCCTGCTGTAGTCTCTGTGATATCTTCCCTGCTGTAGTCTCTGTGATATCTTCCCTGCCGTAGTCTCTGTGATATCTTCCCTGATGTAGTCTCTGATATCTTCCCTGCTGTAGTCTCTGTGATATCTTCCCTGCCGTAGTCTCTGTGATATCTTCCCTGTGATATCTTCCCTGCTGTAGTCTCTGTGATATCTTCCCTGCCGTAGTCTCTGTGATATCTTCCCTGTGATATCTTCCCTGCTGTAGTCTCTGTGATATATTCCCTGCCGTAGTCTCTGAGATATATTCCCTGTGATATCTTCCCTGCTGTAGTCTCTGTGATATCTTCCATGGCGTAGTGTCTGTGATATTTTCCCTGCCGTAGTCTCTGAGATACATTCCCTGTGATATCTTCCCTGTGATATCTTCCCTGTGATATCTTCCCTGCTGTAGTCTCTGTGATATCTTCCATGACGTAGTCTCTGTGATATATTCCCTGCCATAGTCTCTGTGATATCTTCCCTGCTGTAGTCTCTGTGATATCTTCCCTGCTGTAGTCTCTGTGATATCTTCCCTGCTGTAGTCTCTGTGATATCTTCCCTGCCGTAGTCTCTGTGATATCTTCCCTGTGATATCTTCCCTGCCGTATTCTCTGTGATATCTTCCCTGCCGTAGTCTCTGTGATATCTTCCCTGCCGTAGTCTCTGTGATATCTTCCCTGCTGTAGTCTCTGTGATATCTACTCTGCTGTAGTCTCTGTGATATCTACCCTGCTATAGTCTCTGTGATATCTTCCCTGCCGTAGTCTCTGTGATATCTTCCCTGCCGTAGTCTCTGTGATATCTTCCCTGCTGTAGTCTCTGTGATATCTACTCTGCTGTAGTCTCTGTGATATCTACCCTGCTGTAGTCTCTGTGATATCTTCCCTGCTGTAGTCTCTGTGATATCTTCCCTGCTGTAGTCTCTGTGATATCTTCCCTGCTGTAGTCTCTGTGATATCTTCCCTGCTGTAGTCTCTGTGATATCTTCCCTGTTGTAGTCTCTGTGATATCTTCCCTGCCGTAGTCTCTGTGATATCTTCCCTGCTGTAGTCTCTGTGATATCTTCCCTGCTGTAGTCTCTGTGATATCTTCCATGCCGTAGTCTCTGTGAGATCTTCCCTGCTGTAGTCTCTGTGATATCTTCCATGCCGTAGTCTCTGTGATATATTCCCTGGCGTAGTCTCTGTGAAATCTTCCCTGTGATATCTTCCATGCCGTAGTCTCTGTGATATATTCCATGCCGTAGTCTCTGTGATATCTTCTCTGTGATATCTACCCTGACGTAGTATCTGTGATATTTTCCCTGTGATATCTTCCCTGTCGTAGTCTCTGTGATATCTACCCTGCCGTAGTCTCTGAGATATATTCCCTGTGATATCTTCCCTGTGATATCTTCCCTGTGATATCTTCCCTGCTGCAGTCTCTGTGATATCTTCCCTGCTGTAGTCTCTGTGATATCTACCCTGCTGTAGTCTCTGTGATATCTTCCCTGCCGTAGTCTCTGTGATATCTTCCCTGCCGTAGTCTATGTGATATCTACCCTGCTGTAGTCTCTGTGATATCTTCCCTGCTGTAGTCTCTGTGATATCTACCCTGCTGTAGTCTCTGTGATATCTTCCCTGCCGTAGTCTCTGTGATATCTACCCTGCTGTAGTCTCTGTGATATCTACCCTGCTGTAGTCTCTGTGATATCTTCCCTGCTGTAGTCTCTGTGATATCTTCCCTGCTGTAGTCTCTGTAATATCTTCCCTGCCGTAGTCTCTGTGATATCTTCCCTGCCGTAGTCTCTATGAAACCTTCCCTGTGATATCTACCCTGCCGTAGTCTCTGTGATATCTTCCATGACATAGTCTCTGTGATATCTTCCCTGCCGTAGTCTCTGTGATATCTACCCTGCTGTAGTCTCTGTGATATCTTCCCTGCTGTAGTCTCTGTGATATCTACCCTGCCGTAGTCTCTGTGATATCTTCCCTGCCGTAGTCTCTGTGATATCTTCCCTGCTGTAGTCTCTGTGATATCTACCCTGCCGTAGTCTCTGTGATTTCTTCCCTGCCGTAGTCTCTGTGATATCTTCCCTGCTGTAGTCTCTGTGATATCTACCCTGCTGTAGTCTCTGTGATATCTTCCCTGATGTAGTCTCTGATATCTTCCCTGCTGTAGTCTCTGTGATATCTTCCCTGATGTAGTCTCTGTGATATCTTCCATGCTGTAGTCTCTGTGATATCTTCCCTGCTGTAGTCTCTGTGAATTCTTATCTGTGATATCTTCCCTGCCGTAGTCTCTGTGAATTCTTATCTGTGATATCTTCCCTGCCGTAGTCTCTGTGATATCTTCCATGCTGTAGTCTCTGTGATATCTTCCCTGATGTAGTCTCTGTGATATCTTCCCTGCTGTAGTCTCTGTGATATCTTCCCTGATGTAGTCTCTGATATCTTCCCTGCTGTAGTCTCTGTGATATCTTCCCTGATGTAGTCTCTGTGATATCTTCCATGCTGTAGTCTCTGTGATATCTTCCCTGATGTAGTCTCTGATATCTTCCCTGCTGTAGTCTCTGTGATATCTTCCATGCTGTAGTCTCTGTGATATCTTCCCTGATGTAGTCTCTGTGATATCTTCCCTGATGTAGTCTCTGATATCTTCCCTGCTGTAGTCTCTGTCATATCTTCCATGCTGTAGTCTCTGTGATATCTTCCCTGATGTAGTCTCTGTGATATCTTCCCTGCTGTAGTCTCTGTGATATCTTCCCTGCCGTAGTCTCTGTGATATCTTCCCTGCTGTAGTCTCTGTGATATCTTCCCTGCCGTAGTCTCTGTGATATCTTCCCTGCTGTAGTCTCTGTGATATCTACCCTGCCGTAGTCTCTGTGATATCTTCCCTGCCGTAGTCTCTGTGATATCTACCCTGCCGTAGTCTCTGTGATATCTTCCCTGCCGTAGTCTCTGTGATATCTTCCCTGCTGTAGTCTCTGTGATATCTACCCTGCCGTAGTCTCTGTGATATCTTCCCTGCTGGAGTCTCTGTGATATCTACCCTGCTGTAGTCTCTGTGATATCTACCCTGCCGTAGTCTCTGTGATATCTACCCTGCCGTAGTCTCTGTGATATCTACCCTGCCGTAGTCTCTGTGATATCTTCCCTGCCGTAGTCTCTGTGATATCTACCCTGCCGTAGTCTCTGTGATATCTTCCCTGCCGTAGTCTCTGTGATATCTTCCCTGCTGTAGTCTCTGTGATATCTACCCTGCCGTAGTCTCTGTGATATCTTCCCTGCCGTAGTCTCTGTGATATCTTCCCTGCCGTAGTCTCTGTGATATATTCCCTGCTGTAGTCTCTGTGATATCTACCCTGCTGTAGTCTCTGTGATATCTTCCCTGCCGTCGTCTCTGTGATGTTGAAGAAGGCTCCTTCCTCACAATATGAAGGCTGAATACCACTATTGTCCTCTGGGCTGTGAAGAGACACACCAGTCATAGGCTACTGAGTTGTCACATTGTCATTTTCACATTGTCATTCAAAATGTAAAATCTCAATGGGATATAAATAAACTCTACATTTACATATCCAGTGATATTTCAAGTCAGATGCATTACACCGATGGTATGATGGAGAATGTCAGAAGAGGATGTTAGAACAGGATGTTGGAATGTCAGAACAGAATGTTGGAATGTCAGAACAGAATGTTGGAATGTCGGAACAGGATGTTGGAATGTCAGAACGGGATGTTGGAATGTCAGAACAGAATGTTGGAATGTCAGAACAGGATGTGGGAATGTCAGAACAGGATGTGGGAATGTCAGAACAGAATGTTGGAATGTCAGAACAGAATGTTGGAATGTCAGAACAGAATGTTGGAATGTCAGAACAGAATGTTGGAATGTCAGAACAGAATGTTGGAATGTCAGAACAGAATGTTAGAATGTCAGAACAGAATGTTAGAACAGAATGTTAGAATGTTAGAACAGAATGTTAGTATGTCAGAACAGAATGTTAGAATGTCAGAACAGAATGTCGGAACAGGACGTTGGAATGTCAGAACAGGACGTTGGATTGTTAGAACAGGATGTTGGAATGTCAGAACAGGATGTGGGAATGTCAGAACAGCTGCTAGCAGCTGAAAGAGAAGGCAGGGTGTAATGAGGTACAGTGGACCCACCCTAGAAAGTAGGGCCAGCAGGGCCCTAGAAAGTAGGGCCAGCAGGGCCCTAGAAAGTAGGGCCAGCATGATACCAGTATCGTGGCAAAGCAAACGAAACACGACACAGACTTTACATCTTTAGGAAAAGAGCCCTAATGTTGGAAACAATCATCGTTATGGTGTCATCCAGACATTTATTTTAGAACTATAGCACACA
The DNA here is from genome assembly GCF_034236695.1 of Oncorhynchus nerka. NCBI lineage: Eukaryota > Metazoa > Chordata > Actinopteri > Salmoniformes > Salmonidae > Oncorhynchus > Oncorhynchus nerka. Next base: position 6,967,959 of record NC_088417.1, read on the forward strand.
ATAAGTTACATATAGGAGGTTATCAGGACCCAAAGAGTTAGGTCTGTTTCGGGTTGTCATTTTAGCCATGGAACAAATAGTGCAATGCTGGGAACATCCCGTCCCTACTAAAGAAGGAAGGGTGTAGGGTGTAATGTACTACTGGGGGATACACCCTAAAAAAAACAGTGTGTTCTCTTTCTCTGCCTCTTAAGTAAACCCCTCCAGCGTTTAATTACCACAGTGAAAAGATGGAAATTCCTGCTTTCACTATTGGATCATGAGGAGTTTAAGTAGTGTTGGGTAACGGCCATTTAACAGCGGGACGAAACCTCCTCTTGGAACTAAAACCCGTTTCTTTGTCAGAGGACTATTGGTTGGCCGCAGGGATGTTTCAAGTGTTTCACTGATCGTGGCGTAGGGGTGCTTGCTGTCTATGAAGTACCTGCACACACACACACACACACACACGCGCGCACGCGCTGCGAGGTGAGAGATGGTGGCAAAAGGACGACTTACCTCAACCGCCAGGGTATTCTAGTGGTTAGAGTGTAGAGGTGGTAGGGTAGCCTAGTGGTTAGAGGGTAGAGGTGGCAGGTAGCCTAGTGGTTAGAGTGTAGAGGTGGCAGGTAGCCTAGTGGTTAGAGTGTAGAGGTGGCAAGTAGCCTAGTGGTTAGAGAGTAGAGGTGGTAGGTAGCCTAGTGGTTAGAGTGTAGAGGTGGCAGGTAGCCTAGTGGTTAGAGTGCAGTGGTGGCAGGTAGCCTAGTGGTTAGAGTGTAGAGGTGCCAAGTAGCCTAGTGGTTAGAGAGTAGAGGTGGTAGGTAGCCTAGTGGTTAGAGTGTAGAGGTGGCAGGTAGCCTAGTGGTTAGAGTGCAGTGGTGGCAGGTAGCCTAGTGGTTAGAGTGTAGAGGTGGCAGGTAGCCTAGTGGTTAGAGTGTAGAGGTGGCAGGTAGCCTAGTGGTTAGAGAGTAGAGGTGGCAGGTAGCCTAGTGGTTAGAGTGCAGTAGTGGCAGGTAGCCTAGTGGTTAGAGTGTAGAGGTGGCAGGGTAGCCTAGTGGTTAGAGTGTAGAGGTGGCAGGTAGCCTAGTGGTTAGAGTGTAGAGGTGGCAGGTAGCCTAGTGGTTAGAATGTAGAGGAGGCAGGTAGCCTAGTGGTTAGAGTGTAGAGGCGGCAGGTAGCCTAGTGGTTAGAGTGTAGGGGTGGCAGGTAGCCTAGTGGTTAGAGTGTAGAGGAGGCAGGTAGCCTAGTGGTTAGAGAGTATAGGAGGCAGGTAGCCTAGTGGTTAGAGTGTAGAGGTGGTAGGGTAGCCTAGTGGTTACAGGGTAGAGGTGGTAGGTTAGCCTAGTGGTTAGAGGGTAGAGGTGGTAGGTTAGCCTAGTGGTTAGAGTGTATAGGTGGCAGGGTAGCCTAGTGGTTAGAGTGTAGAGGTGGTAGGGTAGCCTAGTGGTTAGAGGGTAGAGGTGGCAGGTAGCCTAGTGGTTAGAGTGTAGAGGTGGCAGGTAGCCTAGTGGTTAGAGTGTAGAGGTGGCAAGTAGCCTAGTGGTTAGAGAGTAGAGGTGGTAGGTAGCCTAGTGGTTAGAGTGTAGAGGTGGCAGGTAGCCTAGTGGTTAGAGTGCAGTGGTGGCAGGTAGCCTAGTGGTTAGAGTGTAGAGGTGCCAAGTAGCCTAGTGGTTAGAGAGTAGAGGTGGTAGGTAGCCTAGTGGTTAGAGTGTAGAGGTGGCAGGTAGCCTAGTGGTTAGAGTGCAGTGGTGGCAGGTAGCCTAGTGGTTAGAGTGTAGAGGTGGCAGGTAGCCTAGTGGTTAGAGTGTAGAGGTGGCAGGTAGCCTAGTGGTTAGAGAGTAGAGGTGGCAGGTAGCCTAGTGGTTAGAGTGCAGTAGTGGCAGGTAGCCTAGTGGTTAGAGTGTAGAGGTGGCAGGGTAGCCTAGTGGTTAGAGTGTAGAGGTGGCAGGTAGCCTAGTGGTTAGAGTGTAGAGGTGGCAGGTAGCCTAGTGGTTAGAATGTAGAGGAGGCAGGTAGCCTAGTGGTTAGAGTGTAGGGGTGGCAGGTAGCCTAGTGGTTAGAGTGTAGAGGAGGCAGGTAGCCTAGTGGTTAGAGAGTATAGGAGGCAGGTAGCCTAGTGGTTAGAGTGTAGAGGTGGTAGGGTAGCCTAGTGGTTAGAGTGTAGAGGTGGCAGGTAGCCTAGTGGTTACAGGGTAGAGGTGGTAGGTTAGCCTAGTGGTTAGAGGGTAGAGGTGGTAGGTTAGCCTAGTGGTTAGAGTGTATAGGTGGCAGGGTAGCCTAGTGGTTAGAGTGTAGAGGTGGCAGGTAGCCTAGTGGTTAGAGTGTAGAGGTGGTAGGGTAGCCTAGTGGTTAGAGTGTAGTGGTGGCAGGTAGCCTAGTGGTTAGAGTGTAGAGGCGGCAGGTAGCCTAGTGGTTAGAGGGTATAGGTGGCAGGGTAGCCTAGTGGTTAGAGTGTAGAGGCGGCAGGTAGCCTAGTGGTTAGAGGGTAGAGGTGGCAGGTAGCCTAGTGGTTAGAGTGTAGAGGTGGCAGGGTAGCCTAGTGGTTAGAGTGTAGAGGCGGCAGGTAGCCTAGTGGTTAGAGGGTATAGGTGGCAGGGTAGCCTAGTGGTTAGAGTGTAGAGGCGGCAGGTAGCCTAGTGGTTAGAGGGTAGAGGTGACAGGTAGCCTAGTGGTTAGAGTGTATAGGTGGCAGGGTAGCCTAGTGGTTAGAGTGTAGAGGCGGCAGGTAGCCTAGTGGTTAGAGGGTAGAGGTGGCAGGTAGCCTAGTGGTTAGAGAGTAGAGGTGGCAGGTAGCCTAGTGGTTAGAGTGTAGATGTGGTAGGGTAGCCTAGTGCTTAGAGTGTAGAGGTTGTAGGGTAGCCTAGTGGTTAGAGTGTAGAGGTGGCAGGTAGCCTAGTGGTTAGAGTGTAGAGGTGGCAGGTAGCCTAGTGGTTAGAGTGTAGAGGTGGCAGGTAGCCTAGTGGTTAGAGTGTAGAGATGGCAGGTAGCCTAGTGGTTAGAGTGTAGTGGTGGCAGGTAACCTAGTGGTTAGAGTGTAGTGGTGACAGGTAGCCTAGTGGTTAGAGTGTAGAGGTGGCAGGTAGCCTAGTGGTTAGAGTGTAGTGGTGGCAGGTAGCCTAGTGGTTAGAGTGTAGAGGTGGCAGGTAGCCTAGTGGTTAGAGTGTAGAGGTGGCAGGTAGCCTAGTGGTTAGAGTGCAGTGGTGGCAGGTAGCCTAGTGGTTAGAGTGTAGAGGTGGTAGGGTAGCCTAGTGGTTAGAGTGTAGAGGTGGCAGGGTAGCCTAGTGGTTAGAGTGTAGAGGTGGCAGGGTAGCCTAGTGGTTAGAGTGTAGAGGTGGCAGGGTAGCCTAGTGGTTAGAGTGTAGAGGTGGCAGGTAGCCTAGTGGTTAGAGTGTAGAGGTGGCAGGTAGCCTAGTGGTTAGAATGTAGAGGAGGCAGGTAGCCTAGTGGTTAGAGTGTAGGGGTGGCAGGTAGCCTAGTGGTTAGAGTGTAGAGGAGGCAGGTAGCCTAGTGGTTAGAGAGTATAGGAGGCAGGTAGCCTAGTGGTTAGAGAGTATAGGAGGCAGGTAGCCTAGTGGTTAGAGTGTAGAGGTGGTAGGGTAGCCTAGTGGTTAGAGTGTAGAGGTGGCAGGTAGCCTAGTGGTTAGAGAGTATAGGAGGCAGGTAGCCTAGTGGTTAGAGTGTAGAGGTGGTAGGGTAGCCTAGTGGTTAGAGTGTAGAGGTGGCAGGTAGCCTAGTGGTTACAGGGTAGAGGTGGTAGGTTAGCCTAGTGGTTAGAGGGTAGAGGTGGTAGGTTAGCCTAGTGGTTAGAGTGTAGAGGTGGTAGGGTAGCCTAGTGGTTAGAGTGTAGTGGTGGCAGGTAGCCTAGTGGTTAGAGTGTAGAGGCGGCAGGTAGCCTAGTGGTTAGAGGGTATAGGTGGCAGGGTAGCCTAGTGGTTAGAGTGTAGAGGCGGCAGGTAGCCTAGTGGTTAGAGGGTAGAGGTGGCAGGTAGCCTAGTGGTTAGAGTGTATAGGTGGCAGGGTAGCCTAGTGGTTAGAGTGTAGAGGCGGCAGGTAGCCTAGTGGTTAGAGGGTATAGGTGGCAGGGTAGCCTAGTGGTTAGAGTGTAGAGGCGGCAGGTAGCCTAGTGGTTAGAGTGTAGTGGTGGCAGGTAGCCTAGTGGTTAGAGTGTAGAGGTGACAGGTAGCCTAGTGGTTAGAGTGTAGAGGTGGCAGGTAGCCTAGTGGTTAGAGTGTAGAGGTGGCAGGTAGCCTAGTGGTTAGAGTGTAGAGGTGACAGGTAGCCTAGTGGTTAGAGTGTAGAGGTGGTAGGGTTGCCTAGTGTTTAGAGTGTAGAGGTGACAGGTAGCCTAGTGGTTAGAGTGTAGAGGTGACAGGTAGCCTAGTGGTTAGAGTGTAGAGGTGGCAGGTAGCCTAGTGGTTAGAGTGTAGAGGTGGCAGGTAGCCTAGTGGTTAGAGTGTAGAGGCGGCAGGTAGCCTAGTGGTTAGAGTGTAGAGGTGGCAGGTAGCCTAGTGGTTAGAGTGTAGAGGTGGCAGGGTAGCCTAGTGGTTAGAGTGTAGTGGTGGCAGGTAGCCTAGTGGTTAGAGGGTAGAGGTGGCAGGTAGCCTAGTGGTTAGAGTGTAGAGGTGGCAGGTAGCCTAGTGGTTAGAGGGTGGCAGAGGTGGCAGGTAGCCTAGTGGTTAGAGTGTAGAGGTGGCAGGGTAGCCTAGTGGTTAGAGTGTAGAGGTGGCAGGTAGCCTAGTGGTTAGAGTGTAGAGGTGGCAGGTAGCCTAGTGGTTAGAGTGTAGAGGTGGCAGGTAGCCTAGTGGTTAGAGTGTAGAGGTGGTAGGGTAGCCTAGTGGTTAGAGTGTAGAGGTGGTAGGGTAGCCTAGTGGTTAGAGTGAGGTGGCAGGTAGCCTAGTGGTTAGAGTGTAGAGGTGGCAGGTAGCCTAGTGGTTAGAGGTAGAGGTGGCAGTTAGCCTAGTGGTTAGAGTGTAGAGGTGGCAGGTAGCCTAGTGGTTAGAGTGTAGTGGTGGCAGGTAACCTAGTGGTGAGAGTAGTAGTGGTTGGTAGACAGGTAGCCTAGTGGTTAGAGTGTAGATGGGCAGGTAGCCTAGTGGTTAGAGTGTAGTGGTGGCAGGTAGCCTAGTGGTTAGAGTGTAGAGGTGGCAGGTAGCCTAGTGGTTAGAGTGTAGAGGTGGTAGGTAGCCTAGTGGTTAGAGTGTAGAGGTGGCAGGTAGCCTAGTGGTTAGGTGTAGTGGTGACAGGTAGCCTAGTGGTTAGAGTGTAGAGGTGGCAGGTAGCCTAGTGGTTAGAGTGTAGAGGTGGCAGGTAGCCTAGTGGTTAGAGTGTAGAGGTGACAGGTAGCCTAGTGGTTAGGTAGAGGTGGCAGCCTAGTGGTTAGAGTGTAGAGGTGACAGGTAGAGGTGGTAGGGTAGCCTAGTGGTTAGAATGTAGAGTTGGTAGGGTAGCCTTAGTGGTTAGAGTGGTAGAGGTGAGGCAGGTAGCCTAGTGGTTAGTTAGAGGTGGTAGGGTTAGCCTAGTGTTTAGAGTGTAGAGGTGGCAGGTAGCCTAGTGGTTAGAGTGTAGAGGTGGCAGGTAGCCTAGTGGTTAGAGTGTAGAGGTGGCAGGTAGCCTAGTGGTTAGAGTGTAGAGGTGACAGGTAGCCTAGTGGTTAGAGTGTAGAGGTGGCAGGTAGCCTAGTGGTTAGAGTGTAGAGGTGGCAGGTAGCCTAGTGGTTAGAGTGTAGAGGTGACAGGTAGCCTAGTGGTTAGAGTGTAGAGGTGGCAGGTAGCCTAGTGGTTAGAGTGTAGAGGTGGCAGGTAGCCTAGTGGTTAGAGTGTAGAGGTGACAGGTAGCCTAGTGGTTAGAGTGTAGAGGTGGTAGGGTTGCCTAGTGTTTAGAGTGTAGAGGTGACAGGTAGCCTAGTGGTTAGAGTGTAGAGGTGGCAGGTAGCCTAGTGGTTAGAGTGTATAGGTGGCAGGGTAGCCTAGTGGTTAGAGTGTAGAGGCTAGTGGTTAGAGGTAGAGGTGGCAGGTAGCCTAGTGGTTAGAGGGTAGAGGTGGCAGGTAGCCTAGTGGTTAGAGTGTATAGGTGGCAGGTAGCCTAGTGGTTAGAGTGTAGAGGTGGCAGGTAGCCTAGTGGTTAGAGGGTATAGGTGGCAGGGTAGCCTAGTGGTTAGAGTGTAGAGGCGGCAGGTAGCCTAGTGGTTAGAGTGTAGAGGTGGCAGGTAGCCTAGTGGTTAGAGTGTAGAGTGGTTGGTATAGGTGGCAGGTAGCCTAGTGGTTGGTTAGGTGGCAGGTAGCCTAGTGGTTAGAGTGTAGAGGTGGCAGGTAGCCTAGTGGTGGTTAGAGGGTAGAGGTGGCAGGTAGCCTAGTGGTTAGAGTGTAGAGGTGGCAGGGTAGCCTAGTGGTTAGAGTGTAGAGGTGGCAGGTAGCCTAGTGGTTAGAGTGTAGAGGTGGCAGGTAGCCTAGTGGTTAGAGAGTAGAGGTGGCAGGTAGCCTAGTGGTTAGAGTGTAGATGTGGTAGGGTAGCCTAGTGGTTAGAGTGTAGAGGTGGTAGGTAGCCTAGTGGTTAGAGTGTAGAGGTGGCAGGTAGCCTAGTGGTTAGAGTGTAGAGGTGGCAGGTAGCCTAGTGGTTAGAATGTAGAGGTGGCAGGTAGCCTAGTGGTTAGAGTGTAGTGGTGGCAGGTAACCTAGTGGTTAGAGTGTAGTGGTGACAGGTAGCCTAGTGGTTAGAGTGTAGATGTGGCAGGTAGCCTAGTGGTTAGAGTGTAGTGGTGGCAGGTAGCCTAGTGGTTAGAGTGTAGAGGTGGTAGGTAGCCTAGTGGTTAGAGTGTAGAGGTGGCAGGTAGCCTAGTGGTTAGGGTGTAGTGGTGACAGGTAGCCTAGTGGTTAGAGTGTAGAGGTGGCAGGTAGCCTAGTGGTTAGAGGGTAGAGGTGGCAGGTAGCCTAGTGGTTAGAGAGTAGAGGTGGCAGGTAGCCTAGTGGTTAGAGTGTAGATGTGGTAGGGTAGCCTAGTGCTTAGAGTGTAGAGGTGGTAGGGTAGCCTAGTGGTTAGAGTGTAGAGGTGGCAGGTAGCCTAGTGGTTAGAGTGTAGAGGTGGCAGGTAGCCTAGTGGTTAGAGTGTAGAGGTGGCAGGGTTAGCCTAGTGGTTAGAGTGTAGAGGTGGCAGGTAGCCTAGTGGTTAGAGTGTAGCAGGTAGGTGGCAGGTAGTGTAGGAGGGCAGGTGACCTAGTGGTGAGAGTGTAGTGGTGACAGGTAGCCTAGTGGTTAGTGGTTAGAGTGTTAGAGGTGGCAGGTAGCCTAGTGGTTAGAGTGTAGTGGTGGCAGGTAGCCTAGTGGTTAGAGTGTAGAGGTGGCAGGTAGCCTAGTGGTTAGAGTGTAGAGGTGGTAGGTAGCCTAGTGGTTAGAGTGTAGAGGTGGCAGGTAGCCTAGTGGTTAGGGTGTAGTGGTGACAGGTAGCCTAGTGGTTAGAGTGTAGAGTTGGCAGGTAGCCTAGTGGTTAGAGTGTAGAGGTGGCAGGTAGCCTAGTGGTTAGAGTGTAGAGGTGACAGGTAGCCTAGTGGTTAGAGTGTAGAGGTGGCAGGTAGCCTAGTGGTTAGAGTGTAGAGGTGACAGGTAGAGGTGGTAGGGTAGCCTAGTGGTTAGAATGTAGAGTTGGTAGGGTAGCTTAGTGGTTAGAGGGTAGAGGTGACAGGTAGCCTAGTGGTTAGAGCGTAGAGGTGGTAGGGTTGCCTAGTGTTTTAGAGTGTAGAGGTGACAGGTAGCCTAGTGGTTAGAGTGTAGAGGTGGCAGGTAGCCTAGTGGTTAGAGTGTAGAGGTGGCAGGTAGCCTAGTGGTTAGAGTGTAGAGGTGACAGGTAGCCTAGTGGTTAGAGTGTAGAGGTGGCAGGTAGCCTAGTGGTTAGAGTGTAGAGGTGGCAGGTAGCCTAGTGGTTAGAGTGTAGAGGTGACAGGTAGCCTAGTGGTTAGAGTGTAGAGGTGGCAGGTAGCCTAGTGGTTAGAGTGTAGAGGTGGCAGGTAGCCTAGTGGTTAGAGTGTAGAGGTGACAGGTAGCCTAGTGGTTAGAGTGTAGAGGTGGTAGGGTTGCCTAGTGTTTAGAGTGTAGAGGTGACAGGTAGCCTAGTGGTTAGAGTGTAGAGGTGGCAGGTAGCCTAGTGGTTAGAGTGTATAGGTGGCAGGGTAGCCTAGTGGTTAGAGTGTAGAGGCGGCAGGTAGCCTAGTGGTTAGAGGGTAGAGGCGGCAGGTAGCCTAGTGGTTAGAGTGTATAGGTGGCAGGGTAGCCTAGTGGTTAGAGTGTAGAGGCGGCAGGTAGCCTAGTGGTTAGAGGGTATAGGTGGCAGGGTAGCCTAGTGGTTAGAGTGTAGAGGCGGCAGGTAGCCTAGTGGTTAGAGGGTAGAGGTGGCAGGTAGCCTAGTGGTTAGAGTGTAGAGGCGGCAGGTAGCCTAGTGGTTAGAGGGTATAGGTGGCAGGGTAGCCTAGTGGTTAGAGTGTAGAGGCGGAAGGTAGCCTAGTGGTTAGAGGGTAGAGGTGGCAGGTAGCCTAGTGGTTACAGTGTATAGGTGGCAGGGTAGCCTAGTGGTTAGAGTGTAGAGGCGGCAGGTAGCCTAGTGGTTAGAGGGTAGAGGTGGCAGGTAGCCTAGTGGTTAGAGAGTAGAGGTGGCAGGTAGCCTAGTGGTTAGAGTGTAGATGTGGTAGGGTAGCCTAGTGCTTAGAGTGTAGAGGTGGTAGGGTAGCCTAGTGGTTAGAGTGTAGAGGTGGCAGGTAGCCTAGTGGTTAGAGTGTAGAGGTGGCAGGTAGCCTAGTGGTTAGAATGTAGAGGTGGCAGGTAGCCTAGTGGTTAGAGTGTAGTGGTGGCAGGTAACCTAGTGGTTAGAGTGTAGTGGTGACAGGTAGCCTAGTGGTTAGAGTGTAGATGTGGCAGGTAGCCTAGTGGTTAGAGTGTAGTGGTGGCAGGTAGCCTAGTGGTTAGAGTGTAGAGGTGGTAGGTAGCCTAGTGGTTAGAGTGTAGAGGTGGCAGGTAGCCTAGTGGTTAGGGTGTAGTGGTGACAGGTAGCCTAGTGGTTAGAGTGTAGAGTTGGCAGGTAGCCTAGTGGTTAGAGTGTAGAGGTGGCAGGTAGCCTAGTGGTTAGAGTGTAGAGGTGACAGGTAGCCTAGTGGTTAGAGTGTAGAGGTGGCAGGTAGCCTAGTGGTTAGAGTGTAGAGGTGACAGGTAGAGGTGGTAGGGTAGCCTAGTGGTTAGAATGTAGAGTTGGTAGGGTAGCTTAGTGGTTAGAGGGTAGAGGTGACAGGTAGCCTAGTGGTTAGAGCGTAGAGGTGGTAGGGTTGCCTAGTGTTTAGAGTGTAGAGGTGACAGGTAGCCTAGTGGTTAGAGTGTAGAGGTGGCAGGTAGCCTAGTGGTTAGAGTGTAGAGGTGGCAGGTAGCCTAGTGGTTAGAGTGTAGAGGTGACAGGTAGCCTAGTGGTTAGAGTGTAGAGGTGGCAGGTAGCCTAGTGGTTAGAATGTAGAGGTGGCAGGTAGCCTAGTGGTTAGAGTGTAGAGGTGACAGGTAGCCTAGTGGTTAGAGTGTAGAGGTGGCAGGTAGCCTAGTGGTTAGAGTGTAGAGGTGGCAGGTAGCCTAGTGGTTAGAGTGTAGAGGTGACAGGTAGCCTAGTGGTTAGAGTGTAGAGGTGGTAGGGTTGCCTAGTGTTTAGAGTGTAGAGGTGACAGGTAGCCTAGTGGTTAGAGTGTAGAGGTGGCAGGTAGCCTAGTGGTTAGAGTGTATAGGTGGCAGGGTAGCCTAGTGGTTAGAGTGTAGAGGCGGCAGGTAGCCTAGTGGTTAGAGGGTAGAGGCGGCAGGTAGCCTAGTGGTTAGAGTGTATAGGTGGCAGGGTAGCGTAGTGGTTAGAGTGTAGATGCGGCAGGTAGCCTAGTGGTTAGAGGGTATAGGTGGCAGGGTAGCCTAGTGGTTAGAGTGTAGAGGCGGCAGGTAGCCTAGTGGTTAGAGGGTAGAGGTGGCAGGTAGCCTAGTGGTTAGAGTGTAGAGGCGGCAGGTAGCCTAGTGGTTAGAGTGTAGAGGCGGCAGGTAGCCTAGTGGTTAGAGGGTATAGGTGGCAGGGTAGCCTAGTGGTTAGAGTGTAGAGGCGGCAGGTAGCCTAGTGGTTAGAGGGTAGAGGTGGCAGGTAGCCTAGTGGTTAGAGAGTAGAGGTGGCAGGTAGCCTAGTGGTTAGAGTGTAGATGTGGTAGGGTAGCCTAGTGCTTAGAGTGTAGAGGTGGTAGGGTAGCCTAGTGGTTAGAGTGTAGAGGTGGCAGGTAGCCTAGTGGTTAGAGTGTAGAGGTGGCAGGTAGCCTAGTGGTTAGAGTGTAGAGGTGGCAGTTAGCCTAGTGGTTAGAGTGTAGAGGTGGCAGGTAGCCTAGTGGTTAGAGTGTAGTGGTGGCAGGTAACCTAGTGGTTAGAGTGTAGTGGTGACAGGTAGCCTAGTGGTTAGAGTGTAGATGTGGCAGGTAGCCTAGTGGTTAGAGTGTAGTGGTGGCAGGTAGCCTAGTGGTTAGAGTGTAGAGGTGGCAGGTAGCCTAGTGGTTAGAGTGTAGAGGTGGTAGGTAGCCTAGTGGTTAGAGTGTAGAGGTGGCAGGTAGCCTAGTGGTTAGGGTGTAGTGGTGGCAGGTAGCCTAGTGGTTAGAGTGTAGAGTTGGCAGGTAGCCTAGTGGTTAGAGTGTAGAGGTGGCAGGTAGCCTAGTGGTTAGAGTGTAGAGGTGACAGGTAGCCTAGTGGTTAGAGTGTAGAGGTGGCAGGTAGCCTAGTGGTTAGAGTGTAGAGGTGACAGGTAGCCTAGTGGTTAGAGGGTAGAGGTGGCAGGTAGCCTAGTGGTTAGAGTGTATAGGTGGCAGGGTAGCCTAGTGGTTAGAGTGTAGAGGCGGCAGGTAGCCTAGTGGTTAGAGGGTATAGGTGGCAGGGTAGCCTAGTGGTTAGAGTGTAGAGGCGGCAGGTAGCCTAGTGGTTAGAGGGTAGAGGTGGCAGGTAGCCTAGTGGTTAGAGTGTATAGGTGGCAGGGTAGCCTAGTGGTTAGAGTGTAGAGGCGGCAGGTAGCCTAGTGGTTAGAGGGTAGAGGTGGCAGGTAGCCTAGTGGTTAGAGAGTAGAGGTGGCAGGTAGCCTAGTGGTTAGAGTGTAGATGTGGTAGGGTAGCCTAGTGCTTAGAGTGTAGAGGTGGTAGGGTAGCCTAGTGGTTAGAGTGTAGAGGTGGCAGGTAGCCTAGTGGTTAGAGTGTAGAGGTGGCAGGTAGCCTAGTGGTTAGAGTGTAGAGGTGGCAGTTAGCCTAGTGGTTAGAGTGTAGAGGTGGCAGGTAGCCTAGTGGTTAGAGTGTAGTGGTGGCAGGTAACCTAGTGGTTAGAGTGTAGTGGTGACAGGTAGCCTAGTGGTTAGAGTGTAGATGTGGCAGGTAGCCTAGTGGTTAGAGTGTAGTGGTGGCAGGTAGCCTAGTGGTTAGAGTGTAGAGGTGGCAGGTAGCCTAGTGGTTAGAGTGTAGAGGTGGTAGGTAGCCTAGTGGTTAGAGTGTAGAGGTGGCAGGTAGCCTAGTGGTTAGGGTGTAGTGGTGACAGGTAGCCTAGTGGTTAGAGTGTAGAGTTGGCAGGTAGCCTAGTGGTTAGAGTGTAGAGGTGGCAGGTAGCCTAGTGGTTAGAGTGTAGAGGTGACAGGTAGCCTAGTGGTTAGAGTGTAGAGGTGGCAGGTAGCCTAGTGGTTAGAGTGTAGAGGTGACAGGTAGAGGTGGTAGGGTAGCCTAGTGGTTAGAATGTAGAGTTGGTAGGGTAGCTTAGTGGTTAGAGGGTAGAGGTGACAGGTAGCCTAGTGGTTAGAGCGTAGAGGTGGTAGGGTTGCCTAGTGTTTAGAGTGTAGAGGTGACAGGTAGCCTAGTGGTTAGAGTGTAGAGGTGGCAGGTAGCCTAGTGGTTAGAGTGTAGAGGTGGCAGGTAGCCTAGTGGTTAGAGTGTAGAGGTGACAGGTAGCCTAGTGGTTAGAGTGTAGAGGCGGCAGGTAGCCTAGTGGTTGGAGGGTAGAGGCGGCAGGTAGCCTAGTGGTTAGAGTGTATAGGTGGCAGGGTAGCCTAGTGGTTAGAGTGTAGAGGCGGCAGGTAGCCTAGTGGTTAGAGGGTATAGGTGGCAGGGTAGCCTAGTGGTTAGAGTGTAGAGGCGGCAGGTAGCCTAGTGGTTAGAGGGTAGAGGTGGCAGGGTATCCTAGTGGTTAGAGTGTAGAGGCGGCAGGTAGCCTAGTGGTTAGAGGGTAGAGGTGGCAGGTAGCCTAGTGGTTAGAGTGTAGAGGCGGCAGGTAGCCTAGTGGTTAGAGGGTATAGGTGGCAGGGTAGCCTAGTGGTTAGAGTGTAGAGGCGGAAGGTAGCCTAGTGGTTAGAGGGTAGAGGTGGCAGGTAGCCTAGTGGTTAGAGTGTATAGGTGGCAGGGTAGCCTAGTGGTTAGAGTGTAGAGGCGGCAGGTAGCCTAGTGGTTAGAGTGTAGAGGTGGCAGGTAGCCTAGTGGTTAGAGTGTAGAGGAGGCAGGTAGCCTAGTGGTTAGAGTGTAGAGGTGGCAGGTAGCCTAGTGGTTAGAGAGTAGAGGTGGCAGGTAGCCTAGTGGTTAGAGTGTAGATGTGGTAGGGTAGCCTAGTGCTTAGAGTGTAGAGGTAGTAGGGTAGCCTAGTGGTTAGAGTGTAGAGGTGGCAGGTAGCCTAGTGGTTAGAGTGTAGAGGTGGCAGGTAGCCTAGTGGTTAGAGTGTAGAGGTGGCAGTTAGCCTAGTGGTTAGAGTGTAGAGGTGGCAGGTAGCCTAGTGGTTAGAGTGTAGAGGTGGTAGGTAGCCTAGTGGTTAGAGTGTAGAGGTGGCAGGTAGCCTAGTGGTTAGAGTGTAGTGGTGACAGGTAGCCTAGTGGTTAGAGTGTAGATGTGGCAGGTAGCCTAGTGGTTAGAGTGTAGTGGTGGCAGGTAGCCTAGTGGTTAGAGTGTAGAGGTGGCAGGTAGCCTAGTGGTTAGAGTGTAGAGGTGGTAGGTAGCCTAGTGGTTAGAGTGTAGAGGTGGCAGGTAGCCTAGTGGTTAGAGTGTAGAGGTGGCAGGTAGCCTAGTGGTTAGAGTGTAGAGGTGGCAGTTAGCCTAGTGGTTAGAGTGTAGAGGTGGCAGGTAGCCTAGTGGTTAGAGTGTAGAGGTGGTAGGTAGCCTAGTGGTTAGAGTGTAGAGGTGGCAGGTAGCCTAGTGGTTAGAGTGTAGTGGTGACAGGTAGCCTAGTGGTTAGAGTGTAGATGTGGCAGGTAGCCTAGTGGTTAGAGTGTAGTGGTGGCAGGTAGCCTAGTGGTTAGAGTGTAGAGGTGGCAGGTAGCCTAGTGGTTAGAGTGTAGAGGTGGTAGGTAGCCTAGTGGTTAGAGTGTAGAGGTGGCAGGTAGCCTAGTGGTTAGGGTGTAGTGGTGGCAGGTAGCCTAGTGGTTAGAGTGTAGAGTTGGCAGGTAGCCTAGTGGTTAGAGTGTAGAGGTGGCAGGTAGCCTAGTGGTTAGAGTGTAGAGGTGACAGGTAGCCTAGTGGTTAGAGTGTAGAGGTGGCAGGTAGCCTAGTGGTTAGAGTGTAGAGGTGACAGGTAGCCTAGTGGTTAGAGGGTAGAGGTGGTAGGGTAGCCTAGTGGTTAGAATGTAGAGTTGGTAGGGTAGCTTAGTGGTTAGAGGGTAGAGGTGACAGGTAGCCTAGTGGTTAGAGCGTAGAGGTGGTAGGGTTGCCTAGTGTTTAGAGTGTAGAGGTGGCAGGTAGCCTAGTGGTTAGAGTGTAGAGGTGGCAGGTAGCCTAGTGGTTAGAGTGTAGTGGCGGCAGGTAGCCTAGTGGTTAGAGTGTAGATGTGGCAGGTAGCCTAGTGGTTAGAGTGTAGAGGTGGCAGGTAGCCTAGTGGTTAGAGTGTAGAGGTGGTAGGTAGCCTAGTGGTTAGAGTGTAGAGGTGGCAGGTAGCCTAGTGGTTAGGGTGTAGTGGTGGCAGGTAGCCTAGTGGTTAGAGTGTAGAGTTGGCAGGTAGCCTAGTGGTTAGAGTGTAGAGGTGGCAGGTAGCCTAGTGGTTAGAGTGTAGAGGTGACAGGTAGCCTAGTGGTTAGAGTGTAGAGGTGGCAGGTAGCCTAGTGGTTAGAGTGTAGAGGTGACAGGTAGCCTAGTGGTTAGAGGGTAGAGGTGGTAGGGTAGCCTAGTGGTTAGAATGTAGAGTTGGTAGGGTAGCCTAGTGGTTAGAGGGTAGAGGCGGCAGGTAGCCTAGTGGTTAGAGTGTATAGGTGGCAGGGTAGCCTAGTGGTTAGAGTGTAGAGGCGGCAGGTAGCCTAGTGGTTAGAGTGTAGATGCGGCAGGTAGCCTAGTGGTTAGAGGGTATAGGTGGCAGGGTAGCCTAGTGGTTAGAGGGTAGAGGTGGCAGGTAGCCTAGTGGTTAGAGTGTAGAGGCGGCAGGTAGCCTAGTGGTTAGAGGGTATAGGTGGCAGGGTAGCCTAGTGGTTAGAGTGTAGAGGCGGCAGGTAGCCTAGTGGTTAGAGGGTAGAGGTGGCAGGTAGCCTAGTGGTTAGAGTGTATAGGTGGCAGGGTAGCCTAGTGGTTAGAGTGTAGAGGCGGCAGGTAGCCTAGTGGTTAGAGGGTAGAGGTGGCAGGTAGCCTAGTGGTTAGAGAGTAGAGGTGGCAGGTAGCCTAGTGGTTAGAGTGTAGATGTGGTAGGGTAGCCTAGTGCTTAGAGTGTAGAGGTGGTAGGGTAGCCTAGTGGTTAGAGTGTAGAGGTGGCAGGTAGCCTAGTGGTTAGAGTGTAGAGGTGGCAGGTAGCCTAGTGGTTAGAGTGTAGAGGTGGCAGGTAGCCTAGTGGTTAGAGTGTAGAGGTGACAGGTAGCCTAGTGGTTAGAGTGTAGAGGTGGCAGGTAGCCTAGTGGTTAGAGTGTAGAGGTGACAGGTAGCCTAGTGGTTAGAGGGTAGAGGTGGTAGGGTAGCCTAGTGGTTAGAATGTAGAGTTGGTAGGGTAGCTTAGTGGTTAGAGGGTAGAGGTGACAGGTAGCCTAGTGGTTAGAGCGTAGAGGTGGTAGGGTTGCCTAGTGTTTAGAGTGTAGAGGTGACAGGTAGCCTAGTGGTTAGAGTGTAGAGGTGGCAGGTAGCCTAGTGGTTAGAGTGTAGAGGTGGCAGGTAGCCTAGTGGTTAGAGTGTAGAGGTGACAGGTAGCCTAGTGGTTAGAGTGTAGAGGTGGCAGGTAGCCTAGTGGTTAGAGTGTAGAGGTGGCAGGTAGCCTAGTGGTTAGAGTGTAGAGGTGACAGGTAGCCTAGTGGTTAGAGTGTAGAGGTGGCAGGTAGCCTAGTGGTTAGAGTGTAGAGGTGGCAGGTAGCCTAGTGGTTAGAGTGTAGAGGTGACAGGTAGCCTAGTGCTTAGAGTGTAGAGGTGGTAGGGTTGCCTAGTGTTTAGAGTGTAGAGGTGACAGGTAGCCTAGTGGTTAGAGTGTAGAGGTGGCAGGTAGCCTAGTGGTTAGAGGGTAGAGGCGGCAGGTAGCCTAGTGGTTAGAGTGTATAGGTGGCAGGGTAGCCTAGTGGTTAGAGTGTAGAGGCGGCAGGTAGCCTAGTGGTTAGAGGGTATAGGTGGCAGGGTAGCCTAGTGGTTAGAGTGTAGAGGCGGCAGGTAGCCTAGTGGTTAGAGTGTAGTGTTGGCAGGTAGCCTAGTGGTTAGAGTGTAGAGGTGGCAGGTAGCCTAGTGGTTAGAGTGTAGAGGTGACAGGTAGCCTAGTGGTTAGAGTGTAGAGGTGGCAGGTAGCCTAGTGGTTAGAGTGTATAGGTGGCAGGGTAGCCTAGTGGTTAGAGTGTAGATGTGGTAGGGTAGCCTAGTGCTTAGAGTGTAGAGGTGACAGGTAGCCTAGTGGTTAGAGTGTAGAGGTGGCAGGTAGCCTAGTGGTTAGAGTGTATAGGTGGCAGGGTAGCCTAGTGGTTAGAGTGTAGATGTGGTAGGGTAGCCTAGTGCTTAGAGTGTAGAGGTGGTAGGGTAGCCTAGTGGTTAGAGTGTAGAGGTGGCAGGTAGCCTAGTGGTTAGAGTGTAGAGGTGGCAGGTAGCCTAGTGGTTAGAGTGTAGAGGTGGCAGTTAGCCTAGTGGTTAGAGTGTAGAGGTGGCAGGTAGCCTAGTGGTTAGAGTGTAGTGGTGGCAGGTAACCTAGTGGTTAGAGTGTAGTGGTGACAGGTAGCCTAGTGGTTAGAGTGTAGATGTGGCAGGTAGCCTAGTGGTTAGAGTGTAGAGGTGGCAGGTAGCCTAGTGGTTAGAGTGTAGTGGTGGCAGGTAGCCTAGTGGTTAGAGTGTAGATGTGGCAGGTAGCCTAGTGGTTAGAGTGTAGAGGTGGCAGGTAGCCTAGTGGTTAGAGTGTAGAGGTGGTAGGTAGCCTAGTGGTTAGAGTGTAGAGGTGGCAGGTAGCCTAGTGGTTAGGGTGTAGTGGTGGCAGGTAGCCTAGTGGTTAGAGTGTAGAGTTGGCAGGTAGCCTAGTGGTTAGAGTGTAGAGGTGGCAGGTAGCCTAGTGGTTAGAGTGTAGAGGTGACAGGTAGCCTAGTGGTTAGAGTGTAGAGGTGGCAGGTAGCCTAGTGGTTAGAGTGTAGAGGTGACAGGTAGCCTAGTGGTTAGAGGGTAGAGGTGGTAGGGTAGCCTAGTGGTTAGAATGTAGAGTTGGTAGGGTAGCCTAGTGGTTAGAGGGTAGAGGTGACAGGTAGCCTAGTGGTTAGAGTGTAGAGGTGACAGGTAGCCTAGTGGTTAGAGTGTAGACGTGGTAGGGTTGCCTAGTGTTTAGAGTGTAGAGGTGACAGGTAGCCTAGTGTTTAGAGTGTAGAGGTGACAGGTAGCCTAGTGGTTAGAGTGTAGAGGTGGCAGGTAGCCTAGTGGTTAGAGTGTAGAGGTGACAGGTAGCCTAGTGGTTAGAGTGTAGAGGTGACAGGTAGCCTAGTGGTTAGAGTGTTGGACTAGTAACCGGAAGGTTGCAAGTTCAAACCCCCGAACTGATTGAATCCCTGAGCTGACAAGGTACAAATCTGTCGTTCTGCCCCTGAACAGGCAGTTAACTCCCTGTTCCTAGCCCGTCATTGTAAATAAGAATTTGTTCTCAATAACAGCCCTCCATTCGTCCAATGCCAAATGAAACAGCCCAGTTGACAACAAACGTTTTCACAACTTTAGAGAAGGTTCCCTTACCCAGAACCTGGTAATAATGTCAAACAGAACTTACCCAGAACCTGGTAATAATGTCAAACAGAACTTACCCAGAACCTGGTAATAATGTCAAACAGAACTTACCCAGAACCTGGTAATAATGTCAAACAGAACTTACCCAGAACCTGGTAATAATGTCAAACAGAAGTTACCCAGAACCTGGTAATAATGTCAAACAGAACTTACCCAGAACCTGGTAATAATGTCAAACAGAACTTACCCAGAACCTGGTAATAATGTCAAACAGAACTTACCCAGAACATGGTAATAATGTTCACGTCTCGTGAATATTCCAGTTTTCTGTGGGTTAGGAGAATCTTCCATCAACGTCCCACCAAACGTACTCAGTACGCGGTTACAACGTTCTCAGACTATATCATAGTCATGTTCTAGACACTTCATGAGAACATTGAACGTTAGTTTCCCTCTATCCTCTCTTTCACTCCCTCTATCCTCTCTTTCACTCCCTCTATCCTCTCTTTCACTCCCTCTATCCTCTCCCTCTATCCTCTCTTTCACTCCCTCTATCCTCTCTTTCACTCCCTCTATCCTCTCTTTCCCTCCCTCTATCCTCTCCCTCTATCCTCTCTCTCTATCCTCTCTCTATCCTCTCCCTCATCCTCTCCCTCTACCCTCTCCCTCTATCCTCTCCCTCTATCCTCTCCCTCTACCCTCTCCCTCTATCCTCTCCCTCTACCCTCTCCCTCTATCCTCTCCCTCTATCCTCTCTTTCACTCCCTCTATCCTCTCTTTCACTCCCTCTATCCTCTCTTTCCCTCCCTCTATCCTCTCCCTCTATCCTCTCTCTCTATCCTCTCCCTCTATCCTCTCCCTCTATCCTCTACCTCTACCCTCTCCCTCTATCCTCTCCCTCTATCCTCTCCCTCTATCCTCTCCCTCTATCCTCTCCCTCTATCCTCTCCCTCTATCCTCTCCCTCTATCCTCTCTCCCTCTATCCTCTCTCTCCCTCTATCCTCTCCCTCTATCCTCTCCCTCTATATCTCCTCTACCCTCTCCTCTACCCTCTCCCTCTATCCTCTCCCTCTATCCTCTCCCTCTATCCTCTCCCTCTATCCTCTCCTCTATCTCTCCTCTATCCCTCTCCCTCTACCCTCTCCCTCTATCATCTCTCCCTCTATCATCTCTCCCTCACCCTCTCCTCTATCCTCTCTCCCTCTATCCTCTCCCTCTATCCTCTCCCTCTACCCTCTCCCTCTATCCTCACTCCCTCTATCCTCTTCCTCTATCATCCTCCTCCTCTATCCTCTATCCTCTCTTTCCTCCCTCTATCCCCTCTTTCTCCCTCTATCCCCTCTTTCTCCCCTCTATCCTCCTCCCTCTCATCTCTCCCTCTATCCTCTATCCTCTCCCTCTCCCTCTATCCTCTCCCTCTATCCCTCTTTCCTCCCTCTATCCTCCTCCCTCTATCCCTCTTTCCTCCTCTATCCTCTCCCTCTATCCTCTCTTTCTCTCCCTCTATCCTCTCCCTCTATCCTCTCCCTCTATCCTCTCTTTCTCTCCCTCTATCCTCTCCTCTATCATCTCTCCCTCTATCCTCCCTCTCCCTCTATCATCTCTCCCTCATCATCTCTCCCTCTATCCTCTCTCCCTCTATCCTCTCTCCCTCTATCATCTCTCCCTCTATCTCTCCCTCTTCCTCTCCTCTACCCTCTCCCTCTATCCTCTCCCTCTTCTCTCCCTCTATCCTCTCCCTCTACCCTCTCCCTCTATCCTCTCCCTCTACCCTCTCCCTCTACCCTCTCCCTCTATCATCTCTCCCTCTATCATCTCTCCCTCTACCCTCTCCCTCTATCCTCTCTCCCTCTATCCTCTCTCCCTCTATCCTCTCCCTCTATCCTCTCCCTCTACCCTCTCCCTCTATCCTCACTCCCTCTATCCTCTTCCTCTATCCTCCTCCCTCTATCCTCTATCCTCTCTTTCTCTCCCTCTATCCTCTCTTTCACTCCCTCTATCCCCTCTTTCTCTCCCTCTATCATCTCTCCCTCTATCCTCTATCCTCTCTTTCTCTCCCTCTATCCTCTCCCTCTATCCTCTCTTTCTCTCCCTCTATCCTCTCCCTCTATCCTCTCTTTCTCTCCCTCTATCCTCTCCCTCTATTCTCTCTTTCTCTCCCTCTATCCTCTCCCTCTATCCTCTCTTTCTCTCCCTCTATCCATCTCCCTCTATCCTCTCCCTCTATCCTCTCTTTCTCTCCCTCTATCCTCTCCCTCTATCATCTCTCCCTCTATCCTCTCTCCCTCTATCATCTCTCCCTCTATCCTCTCTCCCTCTACCCTCTCCCTCTACCCTCTCCCTCTATCCTCTCCCTCTACCCTCTCCCTCTATCCTCTCCCTATACCCTCTCCCTCTATCCTCTCCCTCTAACCTCTCCCTCTACCCTCTCCCTCTACCCTCTCCCTCTATCCTCTCCCTCTATCATCTCTCCCTCTACCCTCTCCCTCTATCCTCTCTCCCTCTATCCTCTCTCCCTCTATCCTCTCCCTCTACCCTCTCCCTCTATCCTCACTCCCTCTATCCTCTTCCTCTATCCTCCTCCCTCTATCCTCTATCCTCTCTTTCTCTCCCTCTATCCTCTCTTTCACTCCCTCTATCCCCTCTTTCTCTCCCTCTATCCTCTCTCCCTCTATCATCTCTCCCTCTATCCTCTATCCTCTCTTTCTCTCCCTCTATCCTCTCCCTCTATCCTCTCTTTCTCTCCCTCTATCCTCTCCCTCTATCCTCTCCCTCTATCCTCTCCCTCTATCCTCTCCCTCTATCCTCTCTTTCTCTCCCTCTATCCTCTCCCTCTATCATCTCTCCCTCTATCCTCTCTCCCTCTATCCTCTCTCCCTCTATCATCTCTCCCTCTATCCTCTCTCCCTCTACCCTCTCCCTCTACCCACTCCCTCTATCCTCTCCCTCTACCCTCTCCCTCTATCCTCTCCCTCTACCCTCTCCCTCTATCCTCTCCCTCTACCCTCTCCCTCTACCCTCTCCCTCTATCCTCACTCCCTCTATCCTCTTCCTCTATCCTCCTCCCTCTATCCTCTATCCTCTCTTTCTCTCCCTCTATCCTCTCTTTCACTCCCTCTATCCCCTCTTTCTCTCCCTCTATCCTCTCTCCCTCTATCATCTCTCCCTCTATCCTCTCTTTCTCCCCCCTCTCCTCTACCCTCCCTCTATCCTCTCCCTCTTTCCTCTCCCTCTACCCTCTCCTCTACCCTCTCCCTCTACCCTCTCCCTCTATCTCCCTCTACCCTCTACCCTCTCCCTCTACCCTCTCCCTCTATCCTCTCCCCTATCCTCTCCCTCTATCCTCTCCCCCTCTATCTCTCCTCTATCCTCTCCCTCTATCCTCTCCCTCTATCCTCTCTTTCTCTCCTCTATCCTCTCCCTCTATCCTCTCCCTCTATCCCTCTATCCTCTCCCTCTATCCTCTCTTTCCCCTATCCTCTCCCTCTATCTCTCTTTCTCCCTCTATCCTCTCCCCTCTATCTCTCCCTCTATCTCTTTCCTCTCCTCTATCCTCTCCTCTATCATCTCTCCTCTATCCTCTCTCCCTCTATCATCTCTCCTCTATCTATCCTCTATCATCTCTCCCTATCATCTCTCCCTCTATCTCTCCTCTATCCTCTCTCCCTCTATCATCTATCCCTCTATCATCTCTCCCTCTATCCTCTCTCTCCCTCTATCCTCTCTTTCTCTCCCTCTATCCTCTCTTTCTCTCTCTCTATCCTCTCTTTCTCTCCCTCTATCCTCTCTCTTTCTCTCCCTCTATCCTCTTTCTCCTCTATCCTCTCTCCCTCTATCCTCTCTTTCTCTCCCTCTATCCTCTCTCCCTCTATCCTCTCTCCCTCTATCCTTTCTCCCTCTATCCTCTCTTTCACTCCCTCTATCCCCTCTTTCTCTCTTTCTATCCTCTCTCCTCTATCCTCTCTCCCTCTATCCCCTCTTTCTCTCCTCTATCCTCTCTTCCTCTATCCTACCTTTCTCTCTCTATATCCCTCTCTTTCACTCCCTCTATCTCTCTCTCTCTCTCCTCTATCCTCCTTCTCTCCCTCTATCCTCTTTCTCTCTCCCTCTATCCCCTCTTTCTCTCCCTCTATCCTGTCTTCCTCTATCCTACCTTTCTCTCTCTCTATCCTCTCTTTCTCTCCCTCTATCCTCTCTCCCTCTATCCTCTCTCCCTCTATCCTTTCTCCCTCTATCCTCTCTTTCACTCCCTCTATCCCCTCTTTCTCTCTTTCTATCCTCTCTCCCTCTATCCTCTCTCCCTCTATCCTTTCTCCCTCTATCCCCTTTCTCTCCCTCTATCCCCTCTTTCTCTCCCTCTATCCTCTCTTTCTCTCCCTCTATCCTCTCTTCCTCTATCCTACCTTTCTCTCTCTCTATCCTCTCTTTCTCTCTCTCTATCCTCTCTCTCCCTCTCCTTCTATCCTCTTTCTCTCCCTCTATCCCCTCTTTCACTCCCTCTATCCTCTCTTTCTCTCTCTCTATCCTCTCTTCCTCTATCCTACCTTTCTCTCTCTCTATCCTACCTTTCTCTCTCTCTATCCTCTCTCCTCTCTCTCAATCCTGTCTCGCTCTCTCCTCTTTCCTCTCTCGCTCTCTTTCCTTATCTATGTTCCACACTATCCTCCTCTCAGAAACTCAATAACCCTCCCTCTATCCTCTCTTTCTCTCCCTCTACCCTCTCCCTCTACCCTCTCCCTCTATCCTCTCCCTCTATCCTCTCCCTCTACCCTCTCCCTCTATCCTCTCCCTCTACCCTCTCCCTCTATCCTCTCCCTCTACCCTCTCCCTCTACCCTCTCCCTCTATCCTCTCCCTCTATCCTCTCCCTCTATCCTCTCCCCCTCTATCCTCTCTCCCTCTATCCTCTCCCTCTATCCTCTCTTTCTCTCCCTCTATCCTCTCCCTCTATCCTCTCCCTCTATCCTCTCTTTCTCTCCCTCTATCCTCTCCCTCTATCCTCTCTTTCTCTTTCTCTCCCTCTATCCTCTCCCTCTATCCTCTCCCTCTATCCTCTCTTTCCTCTCCCTCTATCCTCTCTCCCTCTATCATCTCTCCCTCTATCCTCTCTCCCTCTATCATCTCTCCCTCTATCATCTCTCCCTCTATCCTCTCTCCCTCTATCATCTCTCCCTCTATCCTCTCTCCCTCTATCCTCTCTCCCTCTATCCTCTCTCCCTCTATCATCTATCCCTCTATCATCTCTCCCTCTATCCTCTCTCCCTCTATCATCTCTCCCTCTATCCTCTCTCCCTCTATCCTCTCTTTCTCTCCCTCTATCCTCTCTTTCTCTCCCTCTATCCTCTCTGTCTCTCTCTCTATCCTCTCTTTCTCTCCCTCTATCCTCTCTTTCTCTTTCTCTATCCTCTCTCCCTCTATCCTCTCTCCCTCTATCCTCTCTTTCTCTCCCTCTATCCTCTCTCCCTCTATCCTCTCTCCCTCTATCTATCCTTTCTCCCTCTATCCTCTCTTTCACTCCCTCTATCCCCTCTTTCTCTCTTTCTATCCTCTCTCCCTCTATCCTCTCTCCCTCTATCCCCTCTTTCTCTCCCTCTATCCTCTCTTCCTCTATCCTACCTTTCTCTCTCTCTATCCTCTCTTTCACTCCCTCTATCCTCTCTCTCTCTCTCCCTCTATCCTCCTTCTCTCCCTCTATCCTCTTTCTCTCCCTCTATCCCCTCTTTCTCTCCCTCTATCCTCTCTTCCTCTATCCTACCTTTCTCTCTCTCTATCCTCTCTTTCTCTCCCTCTATCCTCTCTCCCTCTATCCTCTCTCCCTCTATCCTCTCTTTCACTCCCTCTATCCCCTCTTTCTCTCTTTCTATCCTCTCTCCCTCTATCCTCTCTCCCTCTATCCTTTCTCCCTCTATCCCCTTTCTCTCCCTCTATCCCCTTTCTCTCCCTCTATCCCCTCTTTCTCTCCCTCTATCCTCTATTTCTCTCCCTCTATCCTCTCTTCCTCTATCCTACCTTTCTCTCTCTCTATCCTCTCTCTCTCTCTCCCTCTATCCTCCTTCTCTCCCTCTATCCTCTTTCTCTCCCTCTATCCCCTCTTTCTCTCCCTCTATCCTCTCTTCCTCTATCCTACCTTTCTCTCTCTCTATCCTCTCTTTCTCTCCCTCTATCCTCTCTCCCTCTATCCTCTCTCCCTCTATCCTCTCTCCCTCTATCCTCTCTTTCACTCCCTCTATCCCCTCTTTCTCTCTTTCTATCCTCTCTCCCTCTATCCTCTCTCCCTCTATCCTTTCTCCCTCTATCCTCTTTCTCTCCCTCTATCCCCTCTTTCACTCCCTCTATCCTCTCTTTCTCTCCCTCTATCCTCTCTTCCTCTATCCTACCTTTCTCTCTCTCTATCCTACCTTTCTCTCTCTCTATCCTCTCTCCTCTCTCTCAATCCTGTCTCGCTCTCTCCTCTTTCCTCTCTCGCTCTCTTTCCTTATCTATGTTCCACACTATCCTCCTCTCAGAAACCCAATAACCCTCCCTCCCTCCCTCTCTCCCTCCCTCCCTCTCTCCCTCTCTCCCTCTCTCCTCTCCTATGAAATTAATGGGTTAGGAGAAGTTGGTTCCCTCTCTGACCTTCAGCCAGTCCACTACTGATGACCTCACTACTGCCACCTGCTGTCACTGCTCTTATCATCTGAAGAGAGATACATTTCTTATGTGGCCAAGTAAATGTGTTCTGAATTAGTGGGTTAGGAGAAGTTAACCAATGTATGGTTGGCAGCTGGTCATATGAGGAACCTGATTTGTGATATGTAGCCATCTAGAAAATACCTCGTCTGAACTATGTAGGAGGTTGAGAGAATCACAGAGAACCAACCACTGATCTGATGCTGGCCTGTTTTTCTCAGAAGGGAGGTAGGGATGGGCAATTCTTCTTCTGTTTACTTCTTCTCTGACTCTCTCTCGGTTCCCGTTTCTAGTCGGATGGTCAGAGATCTTCTGTCTGGTATCGTTGGTATTGTTGTTGCAAAATACTTGTTGTCAATCATTTACAGTTTGTGGCACCCTATTCCCTAGATAGAATAAAGGCCTTTTGAGACATTTGCCTAAATTGATTAGCAACCCAGAGAGAGAGATTAAAGTGAACTAATCTAACCGATGGAGTCTACCAATGAGAGGAGAGGAGAGAGAGAGAGAGAGAGAGAGGAGAGGAGGAGAGGAGTGAGGTGGGGGGTGGGTGGGTGGGTGGGTGGGTGGGTGGGTGGGTGGGTGGGTGGGTGGGTGGGTGGGTGGGTGGGTGGGTGGGTGGGTAGGAGGAAGGAGGAGGAGAGGGGAGTAGATGGAGGTGGGTGGGAGGAGAGGGGAGTTGAAGGAGGTGAGGGAGGAAGGAGGAGGAGAGGAGAGGGGAGTAGATGGAGGTGGGTGGGAGGAGAGGGGGAGGAAGGAGGGAAGAGAGGGAGGGAGGGAGGGAGGAGAGGTGAGGGAGAGGGAGGGAGGGAGGAAGAGGGAGGGAGGGAGGGACGGAGGGAGGGTTATTGGGTTTCTGAGAGGAGGATAGTGTGGAACATAGATAAGGAAAGGAGAAGGATGTAGAGGTGGAGGATAGTGGGGAAGATAGATAAGGAAAGGAGAAGGATGTAGAGGTGGAGAATAGTGGGGAAGATAGATAAGGAGAAGGATGTAGAGGTGGAGAATAGTGGGGAAGATAGATAAGGAGAAGGATGTAGAGGTGGAGGATAGTGGGGAGGATAGATAAGGAAATGAGAAGGATGTAGAGGTGGAGAATAGTGGGGAACATGGAGAAGGATGTAGAGGTGGAGAATAGTGGGGAAGATAGATAAGGAAAGGAGTAGGATGTAGAGGTGGAGAATAGTGGGGAAGATAGATAAGGAGAAGGATGTAGAGGTGGAGAATAGTGGGGAACATAGATAAGGAAAAGGATGTAGAGGTGGAGAATAGTGGGGAACATAGATAAGGAAAGGAGAAGGATGTAGAGGTGGAGGATAGTGGGGAACATAGATAAGGAAAGGAGAAGGATGTAGAGGTGGAGGATAGTGGGGAACATAGATAAGGAAAGGAGAAGGATGTAGAGGTGGAGGATAGTGGGGAACATAGATAAGGAAAGGAGAAGGATGTAGAGGTGGAGAATAGTGGGGAACATAGATAAGGAAAAGGATGTAGAGGTGGAGAATAGTGGGGAACATAGATAAGGAGAAGGATGTAGAGGTGGAGAATAGTGGGGAAGATAGATAAGGAAAGGAGAAGGATGTAGAGGTGGAGAATAGTGGGGAACATAGATAAGGAGAAGGATGTAGAGGTGGAGAATAGTGTGGAACATAGATAAGGAGAGGATGTAGAGGTGGAGGATAGTGGGGAACATAGATAAGGAAAGGAGAATGATGTAGAGGTGGAGGATAGTGTGGAACATAGATAAGGAGAAGGATGTAGAGGTGGAGGATAGTGGGGAACATAGATAAGGAAAGGAGAAGGATGTAGAGGAGTGGGGAACATAGATAAGGAAAGGAGAAGGATGTAGAGGTGGAGGATAGTGGGGAACATAGATAAGGAAAGGAGAAGGATGTAGAGGTGGAGGATAGTGGGGAACATAGATAAGGAAAGGAGAAGGATGTAGAGGTGGAGGATAGTGGGGAACATAGATAAGGAAAGGAGAAGGATGTAGAGGTGGAGGATAGTGGGAACATAGATAAGGAAAGGAGAAGGATGTAGAGGTGGAGGATAGTGGGGAACATAGATAAAGAGAAGGATAGGAGGAGAAGTGGGGAACATAGATAAGGAAAGGAGAAGGATGTAGAGGTGGAGGATAGTGGGGAACATAGATAAGGAAAGGAGAAGGATGTAGAGGTGGAGAATAGTGGGGAACATAGATAAGGAGAAGGATGTAGAGGTGGAGAATAGTGTGGAACATAGATAAGGAGAGGATGTAGAGGTGGAGGATAGTGTGGAACATAGATAAGGAGAAGGATGTAGAGGTGGAGGATAGTGGGGAACATAGATAAGGAAAGGAGAAGGATGTAGAGGTGGAGGATAGTGGGGAACATAGATAAGGAGAAGGATGTAGAGGTGGAGGATAGTGGGGAACATAGATAAGGAGAAGGATGTAGAGGTGGAGGATATTGGGGAACATAGATAAGGAGAAGGATGTAGAGGTGGAAGATAGATAAGGAAAGGAGAAGGATGTAGAGGTGGAGGATAGTGGGGAAGATAGATAAGGAAAGGAGAAGGATGTAGAGGTGGAGGATAGATAAGGAAAGGAGAAGGATGTAGAGGTGGAGGATATATGATGGAGGAGGAGAGAAAAGGGGGATGATCAGAGCGCATGACATCATCCCTGACCTCATTAAGGTCCTCTCTTCCTGCCATATCTTCCAGCACCGTTTACTCACTTCCTGTGTGTGACATTGCCAGGGCAGCACCACCTCTTTATGTGATCAGTGACACCTCTCCTTTGACTGTGGGCCGGTAACTAGCTCCCCTCCCCTCTCCTTCCAGTCCTGTCAGGTAACTAGCTCCCCTCTCCTTCCAGTCCTGTCAGGTAACTTAGCTCCCCTCTCCTTCCAGTCCTGTCTGGTAACTAGCTCCCCTCTCCTTCCAGTCCTGTCAGGTAACTAGCTCCCCTCTCCTTCCAGTCCTGTCAGGTAACTAGCTCCCCTCTCCTTCCAGTCCTGTCTGCTAACTAGCTCCCCTCCCCTTCCAGTCCTGTCAGGTAACTAGCTCCCCTCCCCTTCCAGTCCTGTCTGGTAACTAGCTCCCCTCTCCTTCCAGTCCTGTCAGGTAACTAGCTCCCCTCTCCTTCCAGTCCTGTCAGGTAATTAGCTCCCCTCTCCTTCCAGTCCTGTCAGGTAACTAGCTCCCCTCTCCTTCCAGTCCTATCAGGTAACTAGCTCCCCTCTCCTTCCAGTCCTGTCAGGTAACTAGCTCCCCTCTCCTTCCAGTCCTGTCAGGTAACTAGCTCCCCTCTCCTTCCAGTCCTATCAGGTAACTAGCTCCCCTCCCCTCTCCTTCCAGTCCTACCAGGTAACTAGCTCCCCTCTCCTTCCAGTCCTACCAGGTAACTAGCTACCCTCTCCTTCCAGTCCTACCAGGTAACTAGCTACCCTCTCCTTCCAGTCCTGTCAGGTAACTAGCTCCCCTCTCCTTCCAGTCCTGTCAGGTAACTTAGCTCCCCTCTCCTTCCAGTCCTGTCTGGTAACTAGCTCCCCTCTCCTTCCAGTCCTGTCAGGTAACTAGCTCCCCTCTCCTTCCAGTCCTGTCAGGTAACTAGCTCCCTCTCCTTCCAGTCCTGTCAGGCTCCCCTCCCCTTCCAGTCCTGTCCTAGCTCCCCTCCCCTTCCAGTCCTGTCTGGTAACTAGCTCCCCTCTCCTTCCAGTCCTGTCAGGTAACTAGCTCCCCTCTCCTTCCAGTCCTGTCAGGTAACTAGCTCCCCTCTCCTTCCAGTCCTGTCAGGTAACTAGCTCCCCTCTCCTTCCAGTCCTATCAGGTAACTAGCTCCCCTCTCCTTCCAGTCCTGTCAGGTAACTAGCTCCCCTCTCCTTCCAGTCCTGTCAGGTAACTAGCTCCCCTCTCCTTCCAGTCCTATCAGGTAACTAGCTCCCCTCCCCTCTCCTTCCAGTCCTACCAGGTAACTAGCTCCCCTCTCCTTCCAGTCCTACCAGGTAACTAGCTACCCTCTCCTTCCAGTCCTACCAGGTAACTAGCTACCCTCTCCTTCCAGTCCTGTCTGGTAACTAGCTCCCCTCCCCTCTCCTTCCAGTCCTGTCTGGTAACTAGCTCCCCTCTCCTTCCAGTCCTGTCAGGAAACTAGCTCCCCTCTCCTTCCAGTCCTGTCAGGTAACTAGCTCCCCTCTCCTTCCAGTCCTGTCAGGTAACTAGCTCCCCTCTCCTTCCAGTCCTGTCAGGTAACTAGCTCCCCTCTCCTTCCAGTCCTGTCAGGTAACTAGCTCCCCTCTCCTTCCAGTCCTATCAGGTAACTAGCTCCCCTCCCCTCTCCTTCCAGTCCTGTCTGGTAACTAGCTCCCCTCCCCTCTCCTTCCAGTCCTACCAGGTAACTAGCTCCCCTCTCCTTCCAGTCCTACCAGGTAACTAGCTCCCCTCTCCTTCCAGTCCTGTCAGGTAGCTAGCTCCCCTCTCCTTCCAGTCCTGTCAGGTAACTAGCTCCCCTCTCCTTCCAGTCATATCAGGTAACTAGCTCCCCTCCCCTCTCCTTCCAGTCCTACCAGGTAACTAGCTCCCCTCTCCTTCCAGTCCTATCAGGTAACTAGCTCCCCTCCCCTCTCCTTCCAGTCCTGTCTGGTAACTAGCTCCCCTCCCCTCTCCTTCCAGTCCTGTCAGGTAACTAGCTCCCCTCTCCTTCCAGTCCTGTCAGGTAACTAGCTCCCCTCTCCTTCCAGTCCTGTCAGGTAACTAGCTCCCCTCTCCTTCCAGTCCTATCAGGTAACTAGCTCCCCTCTCCTTCCAGTCCTGTCAGGTAACTAGCTCCCCT
The DNA here is from genome assembly GCF_034236695.1 of Oncorhynchus nerka. NCBI lineage: Eukaryota > Metazoa > Chordata > Actinopteri > Salmoniformes > Salmonidae > Oncorhynchus > Oncorhynchus nerka. The sequence goes on from NC_088417.1 coordinate 6,996,548, forward strand.
CTCCTTCCAGTCCTATCTCCCCTCTCCTTCCAGTCCTGTCTGGTAACTAGCTCCCCTCTCCTTCCAGTCCTGTCTGGTAACTAGCTCCCCTCTCCTTCCAGTCCTGTCTGGTAACTAGCTCCCCTCCCCTCTCCTTCCAGTCCTGTCAGGTAACTAGCTCCCCTCTCCTTCCAGTCCTGTCAGGTAACTAGCTCCCCTCTCCTTCCAGTCCTGTCTGGTAACTAGCTCCCCTCTCCTTCCAGTCCTGTCAGGTAACTAGCTCCCCTCCCCTTCCAGTCCTGTCTGGTAACTAGCTCCCCTCTCCTTCCAGTCCTGTCAGGTAACTAGCTCCCCTCTCCTTCCAGTCCTGTCAGGTAACTAGCTCCCCTCTCCTTCCAGTCCTGTCAGGTAACTAGCTCCCCTCTCCTTCCAGTCCTGTCAGGTAACTAGCTCCCCTCTCCTTCCAGTCCTGTCAGGTAACTAGCTCCCCCCTCTCCTTCCAGTCCTGTCAGGTAACTAGCTCCCCTCCCCTCTCCTTCCAGTCCTGTCAGGTAACTAGCTCCCCTCCCCTCTCCTTCCAGTCCTGTCAGGTAACTAGCTCCCCTCTCCTTCCAGTCCTGTCAGGTAACTAGCTCCCCTCTCCTTCCAGTCCTGTCAGGTAACTAGCTCCCCTCTCCTTCCAGTCCTGTCAGGTAACTAGCTCCCCTCTCCTTCCAGTCCTATCAGGTAACTAGCTCCCCTCTCCTTCCAGTCCTATCAGGTAACTAGCTCCCCTCTCCTTCCAGTCCTGTCTGGTAACTAGCTCCCCTCTCCTTCCAGTCCTGTCCTAGCTCCCCTCTCCTTCCAGTCCTGTCTGGTAACTAGCTCCCCCTCCCTCTCCTTCCAGTCCTGTCAGGTAACTAGCTCCCTCTCCTTCCAGTCCTGTCAGGTAACTAGCTCCCCTCTCCTTCCAGTCCTGTCAGGTAACTAGCTCCCCTCTCCTTCCAGTCCTATCAGGTAACTAGCTCCCCTCTCCTTCCAGTCCTGTCAGGTAAGCTCCCTCTCCTTCCAGTCCTATCAGGTAACTAGCTCCCCTCTCCTTCCAGTCCTGTCTGGTAACTAGCTCCCCTCTCCTTCCAGTCCTGTCTGGTAACTAGCTCCCCTCTCCTTCCAGTCCTGTCTGGTAACTAGCTCCCCTCCCCTCTCCTTCCAGTCCTGTCAGGTAACTAGCTCCCCTCTCCTTCCAGTCCTGTCAGGTAACTAGCTCCCCTCTCCTTCCAGTCCTGTCTGGTAACTAGCTCCCCTCCCCTTCCAGTCCTGTCAGGTAACTAGCTCCCCTCCCCTTCCAGTCCTGTCTGGTAACTAGCTCCCCTCTCCTTCCAGTCCTGTCAGGTAACTAGCTCCCCTCTCCTTCCAGTCCTGTCAGGTAACTAGCTCCCCTCTCCTTCCAGTCCTGTCAGGTAACTAGCTCCCCTCTCCTTCCAGTCCTGTCAGGTAACTAGCTCCCCTCCCCTCTCCTTCCAGTCCTGTCAGGTAACTAGCTCCCCTCCCCTCTCCTTCCAGTCCTGTCAGGTAACTAGCTCCCCTCCCCTCTCCTTCCAGTCCTGTCAGGTAACTAGCTCCCCTCCCCTCTCCTTCCAGTCCTGTCAGGTAACTAGCTCCCCTCTCCTTCCAGTCCTGTCAGGTAACTAGCTCCCCTCTCCTTCCAGTCCTGTCAGGTAACTAGCTCCCCTCTCCTTCCAGTCCTATCAGGTAACTAGCTCCCCTCTCCTTCCAGTCCTGTCAGGTAACTAGCTCCCCTCTCCTTCCAGTCCTATCAGGTAACTAGCTCCCCTCTCCTTCCAGTCCTGTCTGGTAACTAGCTCCCCTCTCCTTCCAGTCCTGTCTGGTAACTAGCTCCCCTCTCCTTCCAGTCCTGTCTGGTAACTAGCTCCCCTCCCCTCTCCTTCCAGTCCTGTCAGGTAACTAGCTCCCCTCTCCTTCCAGTCCTGTCAGGTAACTAGCTCCCCTCTCCTTCCAGTCCTGTCTGGTAACTAGCTCCCCTCCCCTTCCAGTCCTGTCAGGTAACTAGCTCCCCTCCCCTTCCAGTCCTGTCTGGTAACTAGCTCCCCTCTCCTTCCAGTCCTGTCAGGTAACTAGCTCCCCTCTCCTTCCAGTCCTGTCAGGTAACTAGCTCCCCTCTCCTTCCAGTCCTGTCAGGTAACTAGCTCCCCTCTCCTTCCAGTCCTGTCAGGTAACTAGCTCCCCTCTCCTTCCAGTCCTGTCAGGTAACTAGCTCCCCTCTCCTTCCAGTCCTGTCAGGTAACTAGCTCCCCTCTCCTTCCAGTCCTATCAGGTAACTAGCTCCCCTCCCCTCTCCTTCCAGTCCTGTCAGGTAACTAGCTCAAGCATCACACATTCCTCCTTTATTCATATTAACATTGCTAGTTTTCAGAAGAGGTGAAAAAGAGAGAGAGGTGAAGAGATGGAGAGGGGACGAGATGGAGAGAGAGAAATGGGAAGACATGGAGAGGGAATTAGATGGAGAGAGAGAGGGGGGAAGAGATGGAGAAAGAGAGAGGGGAAGAGATGGAGAGAGAGAGAGGGGAAGAGATGGAGAGAGAGAGGGGAAGAGATGGAGAGAGAGAGAGGGGAAGAGATGGAGAGAGAGATAGGGGAAGAGATGGAGAGAGAGAGAGGGGAAGAGATGGAGAGAGAGATAGGGGAAGAGATGGAGAGAGAGATAGGGGAAGAGATGGAGAGAGAGAGGTGAAGAGATGGAGAGAGAGAGAGGTGAAGAGATGGAGAGAGAGAGAGGGGAAGAGATGGAGAGGGGACGAGATGGAGAGAGAGAGAGGGGAAGAGATGGAGAGAGAGAGGGGAAGAGATGGAGAGAGAGGAAACTAAGTTGGGAGAGGGTGATAATTTCTAAAGCAGGTGAATGTTGCTCTCTGCGTAGAGCTGTAACAGAGCCGTCTAGTGTGCTGCCGCCTCCTGTTGATTCTTAGACACTACAACTTATTTACTTTCTCTTAGGTCCTAGGTAGAGTAACCTAAATCAATGTTTTAAATGTGTGTGTGTGTGTGTGTGTGTGTGTGTGTGTGTGTGTGTGTGTGTGTGTGTGTGTGTGTGTGTGTGTGTGTGTGTGTGTGTAAATGCAACAGTTTCAACGATTTTGCTGAGCTACAGTTCATAGAAGTCAGTCAATTGAAATAAATTAATGGATATGAGTTTTGGTATGAAAGTGGGTGTGTGTTTTGGTGTGGATGTGTGTTTTGGTATGAAAGTGGATGTGTGTTTTGGTGTGGATGTGTGTTTTGGTGTGGATGTGTGTATTGGTATGAAAGTGGATGTGTGTTTTGGTGTGGATGTGTGTTTTGGTGTGGATGTGTGTTTTGGTGTGGAATTGTGTTTTGGTATGAAAGTGGATGTGTGTTTTGATGTGGATGTGTGTTTTGGAGTGGATGTGTGTTTTGGTATGAAAGTGGATGTGTGTTTTGATGTGGATGTGTGTTTTGGAGTGGATGTGTGTTTTGGTATGAAAGTGGATGTGTGTTTTGATGTGGATGTGTGTTTTGGTGTGGATGTGTGTTTTGGTATGAAAGTGGATGTGTGTTTTGGAGTGGATGTGTTTGTGTGGATGTGTGTTTTGGTGTGGATGTGTTTGTGTGGATGTGTGTTTTGGTGTGGATGTGTGTTTTGGTGTGGATGTGTTTGTGTGGATGTGTGTTGTGGTGTGGATGTGTGTTTTGGTGTGGATGTGTTTGTGTGGATGTGTGTTTTGGTGTGGATGTGTGTTTTGGTGTGGATGTGTGTTTTGGTATGAAAGTGGATGTGTGTTTTGGAGTGGATGTTTGTTTTGGTGTGGATGTGTGTTTTGGTATGAAAGTGGATGTGTGTTTTGGAGTGGATGTGTGTTTTGGTGTGGATGTGTGTTTTGGAGTGGATGTGTGTTTTGGTATGAAAGTGGATGTGTGTTTTGGTGTGGATGTGTGTTTTGGTGTGGATGTGTGTGTTGGTATGAAAGTGGATGTGTGTTTTGGTGTGGATGTGTGTTTTGGTGTGGATGTGTGTTTTGGAGTGGATGTGTGTTTTGGTGTGGATGTGTGTTTTGGTATGAAAGTGGATGTGTGTTTTGGTGTGGATGTGTGTTTTGGAGTGGATGTGTGTTTTGGTATGAAAGTGGATGTGTGTTTTGGTGTGGATGTGTGTTTTGGTATGAAAGTGGATGTGTGTTTTGGTATGAAAGTGGATGTGTGTTTTGTTGTGGATGTGTGTTTTGGTGTGGATGTGTGTTTTGGAGTGGATGTGTGTTTTGGAGTGGATGTGTGTTTTGGAGTGGATGTGTGTTTTGGTATGAAAGTGGATGTGTGTTTTGGAGTGGATGTGTGTTTTGGAGTGGATGTGTGTTTTGGAGTGGATGTGTGTTTTGGAGTGGATGTGTGTTTTGGAGTGGATGTGTGTTTTGGTATGAAAGTGGATGTGTGTTTTGGTGTGGATGTGTGTTTTGGTGTGTGTGTGTGTGTGTGTGTGTGTGTGTGTGTGTGTGTGTGTGTGTGTGTGTGTGTGTGTGTGTGTGTGTAAATGCAACAGTTTCAACAATTTTGCTGAGCTACAGTTCATAGAAGTCAGTCAATTGAAATAAATTAATGGATATGAGTTTTGGTATGAAAGTGGGTGTGTGTTTTGGTGTGGATGTGTGTTTTGGTATGAAAGTGGATGTGTGTTTTGGTGTGGATGTGTGTTTTGGAGTGGATGTGTGTTTTGGTATGAAAGTGGATGTGTGTTTTGGAGTGGATGTGTGTTTTGGTGTGGATGTGTGTTTTGGTATGAAAGTGGATGTGTGTTTTGGTGTGGATGTGTGTTTTGGTGTGGATGTGTGTTTTAGTTGTGGATGTGTGTTTTGGTGTGGATGTGTGTTTTAGTTGTGGATGTGTGTTTTGGTGTGGATGTGTGTTTTAGTTGTGGATGTGTGTTTTAGTTGTGGATGTGTGTTTTGGTGTGGATGTGTGTTTTGGTATGAAAGTGGATGTGTGTTTTGGTGTGGATGTGTGTTTTAGTTGTGGATGTGTGTTTTGGTGTGGATGTGTGTTTTAGTTGTGGATGTGTGTTTTGGTGTGGATGTGTGTTTTGGTATGAAAGTGGATGTGTGTTTTGGTGTGGATGTGTGTTTTGGTGTGGATGTGTGTTTTGGTGTGGATGTGTGTTTTGGTGTGGATGTGTGTTTTGGTGTGGATGTGTGTTTTAGTGTGGATGTGTGTTTTGGTGTGGAATTGTGTTTTGGTATGAAAGTGGATGTGTGTTTTGGAGTGGATGTGTGTTTTGGTGTGGATGTGTGTTTTGGTATGAAAGTGGATGTGTGTTTTGGAGTGGATGTGTGTTTTGGAGTGGATGTTTGTTTTGGTGTGGATGTGTGTTTTGGAGTGGATGTTTGTTTTGGTGTGGATGTGTGTTTTGGTATGAAAGTGGATGTGTGTTTTGGTGTGGATGTGTGTTTTGGTGTGGATGTGTGTTTTGGAGTGGATGTGTGTTTTGGTATGAAAGTGGATGTGTGTTTTGGAGTGGATGTGTGTTTTGGTATGAAAGTGGATGTGTGTTTTAGTGTGGATGTGTGTTTTGGTATGAAAGTGGATGTGTGTTTTGGAGTGGATGTGTGTTTTAGTGTGGATGTGTGTTTTGGAGTGGATGTTTGTTTTGGTGTGGATGTGTGTTTTGGTATGAAAGTGGATGTGTGTTTTGGAGTGGATTTGTGTTTTGGTGTGGATGTGTGTTTTGGTGTGGATGTGTGTTTTGGTGTGGATGTGTGTTTTGGTGTGGATGTGTGTTTTGGTATGAAAGTGGATGTGTGTTTTGGAGTGGATGTGTGTTTTGGTGTGGATGTGTGTTTTGGAGTGGATGTGTGTTTTGGTATGAAAGTGGATGTGTGTTTTGGAGTGGATGTGTGTTTTGGTATGAAAGTGGATGTGTGTTTTGGAGTGGATGTGTGTTTTGGAGTGGATGTGTGTTTTGGTATGAAAGTGGATGTGTGTTTTGGTGTGGATGTTTGTTTTGGTGTGGATGTGTGTTTTGGTATGAAAGTGGATGTGTGTTTTGGAGTGGATGTGTGTTTTGGTATGAAAGTGGATGTGTGTTTTGGAGTGGATTTGTGTTTTGGTATGAAAGTGGATGTGTGTTTTGGAGTGGATGTGTGTTTTGGTATGAAAGTGGATGTGTGTTTTGGTGTGGATGTGTGTTTTGGTATGAAAGTGGATGTGTGTTTTGGAGTGGATGTGTGTTTTAGTGTGGATGTGTGTTTTGGTATGAAAGTGGATGTGTGTTTTGGAGTGGATGTGTGTTTTGGTGTGGATGTGTGTTTTGGTATGAAAGTGGATGTGTGTTTTGGTGTGGATGTGTGTTTTGCGCTCTACCTACAGTAGACTACCCTCACTGTTATTGGGACATGGGACGTGCAGGCTCATGGTCGTTGAATAGGTTCTAAGCTATGAATTAAGGGTAATATAGTCTTATGTTGATCTGACCTGGACAAACTCTGACAACAGTATTGCACAGAAAGCAGTAAGCTTGAATATGCCACACACACACATACACACACACACACACACACACACACACACTATCACACACACACACACTATCACAGTATTCTCATAGCTGTGTTTCTATTTGTCCTGCGCCAGCTTGGCGGAGGGACAGAAATGTTTATTTATAGAGATATTTATTCATTATGAATTCCTGTTTCTAATGGGCCTGTGTGCTTTACACATCACAATACTATCCATGAAGGAGGAAGAAAGGAGGCCCCTCAAACCTCTCTGTCTGTCGCTTGGATTTCTGCTGCCTTGATTTTTTAAAATTAGCCTGACGTGATGTGTGTGTGTGCGTGTGCGCGTGTGTGTGTGCGTGCATGTGTCTGTAAAATTACTCACTACTGTAAGTGTCTCTGGATCAGAGAGTCTGCTAAATGACTCACTACTGTAAGTGTCTCTGGATCAGAGAGTCTGCTAAATGACTCACTACTGTAGTGTCTCTGGATAAGAGAGTCTGCTAAATGACTCACTACTGTAAGTGACTCTGGATCAGAGAGTCTGCTAAATGACTCACTACTGTAGTGGCTCTGGATCAGAGAGTCTGCTAAATGACTCACTACTGTAAGTGACTCTGGTTCAGAGAGTCTGCTAAATGACTCACTACTGTAAGTGACTCTGGATCAGAGAGTCTGTTAAATGACGCACTACTGTAAGTGACTCTGGATCAGAGAGTCTGTTAAATGTATGTGTTCTCCTAACCCTCCTCCCTGTCTCTCCTGTAGTCTTCAGAGTTGGATGAAATCCTCGATGAGCTGCAGTGTGTCCAGCCCTCCTCCCTGGACAAACAGACCATCATCAACGACATACTGCACATCACCCAGGAAACCAGCCCTGGCAACCCCAACGCCATGGCAACACAGCAGCAGCAGAGGGGCATGCAGCGAGGCATGGGGCCAGGCAGTGAGTGTGTCTCTCTCTCTCACACACACACACACACATATATACACACACACACACACACACACACTAAAACCTGCCCTCATAAACAGCTGCTCAATGTATGTGACTGGTCAGTACGTCAGTGTCTTGGTGTGTCAATCATTATGTAGTGTAGACCATGTTACCGTGTAGACCATGTTACCGTGTAGACCATGTTACCATGTTACCGTGTAGACCATGTTACCGTGTAGACCATGTTACCATGTTACCGTGTAGACCATGTTACCATGTAGACCATGTTACCATGTAGACCATGTAGACCATGTTACCATGTAGACCATGTTACCGTGTAGACCATGTTACCGTGTAGACCATGTTACCATGTAGACCATGTTACCGTGTAGACCATGTTACCATGTAGACCATGTTACCATGTTACAGTGTAGACCATGTTTCCGTGTAGACCATGTTACCATGTTACAGTGTAGACCATGTCACCATGTTACCATGTTACCATGTTACTGTGTAGACCATGTTACCATGTTACCGTGTAGACCATGTTACCATGTTACAGTGTAGACCATGTTACCATGTTACCGTGTAGACGATGTTACCATGTTACAGTGTAGACCATGTTACCGTGTAGACCATGTTACCATGTTACAGTGTAGACCATGTTACCGTGTAGACCATGTTACCATGTTACCGTGTAGACCATGTTACCATGTTACAGTGTAGACCATGTTACCATGTTACCGTGTAGACCATGTTACCATGTTACAGTGTAGACCATGTTACCGTGTAGACCATGTTACCATGTTAGTGTAGACCATGTTACCGTGTAGACCATGTTACCATGTTACCATGTTACAGTGTAGACCATGTTACCATGTTACAGTGTAGACCATGTTACCATGTTACAGTGTAGACCATGTTACCGTGTAGACCATGTTACCGTGTAGACCATGTTACCACCATGTTACCATGTTACCGTGTAGACCATGTTACCATGTTACAGTGTAGACCATGTTACCGTGTAGACCATGTTACCATGTTACCGTGTAGACCATGTTACCATGTTACAGTGTAGACCATGTTACCGTGTAGACCATGTTACCATGTTACCGTGTAGACCATGTTACAGTGTAGACCATGTTACCGTGTAGACCATGTTACCATGTTACCATGTTACAGTGTAGACCATGTTACCATGTAGACCATGTTACCATGTTACCGTGTAGACCATGTTACCGTGTAGACCATGTTACCATGTTACAGTGTTGACCATGTTACCATGTAGACCATGTTACCATGTTACCATGTTACAGTGTAGACCATGTTACCGTGTAGACCATGTTACCATGTTACAGTGTAGACCATGTTACCATGTAGACCATGTTACCATGTTACCATGTTACAGTGTAGACCATGTTACCATGTAGACCATGTTACCATGTTACCATGTTACAGTGTAGACCATGTTACCATGTAGACCATGTTACCGTGTAGACCATGTTACCGTGTAGACCATGTAGACCATGTAGACCATGTTACCATGTTACCATGTTACCGTGTAGACCATGTTACAGTGTAGACCATGTTACCGTGTAGACCATGTTACCATGTTACCGTGTAGACCATGTTACCGTGTAGACCATGTTACAGTGTAGACCATGTTACCATGTAGACCATGTTACCATGTTACCATGTTACAGTGTAGACCATGTTACCATGTAGACCATGTTACCGTGTAGACCATGTTACCATGTTACCGTGTAGACCATGTAGACCATGTTACCATGTAGACCATGTAGACCATGTTACCGTGTAGACCATGTTACAGTGTAGACCATGTTACCGTGTAGACCATGTTACCATGTTACCGTGTAGACCATGTTACCGTGTAGACCATGTTACAGTGTAGACCATGTTACCATGTAGACCATGTTACCGTGTAGACCATGTTACCATGTTACCATGTTACAGTGTAGACCATGTTACCGTGTAGACCATGTTACCATGTTACCGTGTAGACCATGTTACCGTGTAGACCATGTTACCGTGTAGACCATGTTACCATGTAGACCATGTTACCGTGTAGACCATGTTACCATGTTACAGTGTAGACCATGTTACCATGTTACCGTGTAGACCATGTTACCATGTTACCATGTTACAGTGTAGACCATGTTACCATGTAGACCATGTTACCATGTTACAGTGTAGACCATGTTACCATGTAGACCATGTTACCGTGTAGACCATGTTACCATGTTACCGTGTAGACCATGTAGACCATGTTACCATGTAGACCATGTAGACCATGTTACCATGTTACCGTGTAGACCATGTAGACCATGTTACCATGTTACCGTGTAGACCATGTAGACCATGTTACCGTGTAGACCATGTTACCATGTTACCGTGTAGACCATGTTACAGTGTAGACCATGTTACCGTGTAGACCATGTTACCGTGTAGACCATGTTACCGTGTAGACCATGTTACCATGTTACCGTGTTACAGCGTAGACCATGTTACAGTGTAGACCATGTTACCATGTAGAGCATGTTACCGTGTAGACCATGTTACCATGTAGACCATGTTACCATGTTACAGTGTAGACCATGTTTCCGTGTAGACCATGTTACCATGTTACCATGTTACCGTGTAGACCATGTTACCATGTTACCGTGTAGACCATGTTACCATGTTACCATGTTACCGTGTAGACCATGTTACCATGTTACCGTGTAGACCATGTTACCATGTTACAGTGTAGACCATGTTACCATGTTACCGTGTAGACGATGTTACCATGTTACAGTGTAGACCATGTTACCGTGTAGACCATGTTACAGTGTAGACCATGTTACCGTGTAGACCATGTTACCATGTTACCGTGTAGACCATGTTACCATGTTACAGTGTAGACCATGTTACCATGTTACCGTGTAGACCATGTTACCATGTTACCGTGTAGACCATGTTACCGTGTAGACCATGTTACCATGTTACAGTGTAGACCATGTTACCGTGTAGACCATGTTACCATGTTACCATGTTACAGTGTAGACCATGTTACCATGTTACCGTGTAGACCATGTTACCATGTTACAGTGTAGACCATGTTACCGTGTAGACCATGTTACCATGTTACCGTGTAGACCATGTTACCATGTTACAGTGTAGACCATGTTACCGTGTAGACCATGTTACCATGTTACCGTGTAGACCATGTTACAGTGTAGACCATGTTACCGTGTAGACCATGTTACCATGTTACCATGTTACAGTGTAGACCATGTTACCATGTAGACCATGTTACCATGTTACCGTGTAGACCATGTTACCGTGTAGACCATGTTACCATGTTACAGTGTTGACCATGTTACCATGTAGACCATGTTACCATGTTACCATGTTACAGTGTAGACCATGTTACCGTGTAGACCATGTTACCATGTTACAGTGTAGACCATGTTACCATGTAGACCATGTTACCATGTTACCATGTTACAGTGTAGACCATGTTACCATGTAGACCATGTTACCATGTTACCATGTTACAGTGTAGACCATGTTACCATGTAGACCATGTTACCGTGTAGACCATGTTACCGTGTAGACCATGTAGACCATGTAGACCATGTTACCATGTTACCATGTTACCGTGTAGACCATGTTACAGTGTAGACCATGTTACCGTGTAGACCATGTTACCATGTTACCATGTTACCGTGTAGACCATGTTACCGTGTAGACCATGTTACAGTGTAGACCATGTTACCATGTAGACCATGTTACCATGTTACCATGTTACAGTGTAGACCATGTTACCATGTAGACCATGTTACCGTGTAGACCATGTTACCATGTTACCGTGTAGACCATGTAGACCATGTTACCATGTAGACCATGTAGACCATGTTACCGTGTAGACCATGTTACAGTGTAGACCATGTTACCGTGTAGACCATGTTACCATGTTACCGTGTAGACCATGTTACCGTGTAGACCATGTTACAGTGTAGACCATGTTACCATGTTACCATGTAGACCATGTTACCGTGTAGACCATGTTACCATGTTACCATGTTACAGTGTAGACCATGTTACCGTGTAGACCATGTTACCATGTTACCGTGTAGACCATGTTACCGTGTAGACCATGTTACCGTGTAGACCATGTTACCATGTAGACCATGTTACAGTGTAGACCATGTTACCGTGTAGACCATGTTACCATGTTACAGTGTAGACCATGTTACCATGTTACCGTGTAGACCATGTTACCATGTTACCATGTTACAGTGTAGACCATGTTACCATGTAGACCATGTTACCATGTTACAGTGTAGACCATGTTACCATGTAGACCATGTTACCATGTTACCGTGTAGACCATGTTACCATGTTACCATGTAGACCATGTAGACCATGTTACCATGTTGTGTAGACCATGTAGACCATGTTACCATGTTACCATGTAGACCATGTAGACCATGTTACCATGTTACCGTGTAGACCATGTAGACCATGTTACAGTGTAGACCATGTTACCGTGTAGACCATGTTACCATGTTACCGTGTAGACCATGTTACAGTGTAGACCATGACCATGTTACCGTGTAGACCATGTTACCATGTTACCGTGTAGACCATGTTACCGTGTAGACCATGTTACAGTGTAGACCATGTTACCGTGTAGACCATGTTACCAGTGTAGACCATGTTACCATGTTACCGTGTAGACCATGTTACCATGTTACAGTGTAGACCATGTTACCGTGTAGACCATGTTACCATGTTACCGTGTATGTTACCATGTTGTGTAGACCATGTAGACCATGTTACCATGTTACCGTGTAGACCATGTTACCATGTTACCGTGTAGACCATGTTACCATGTTACCATGTTACAGTGTAGACCATGTTACCATGTAGACCATGTTACCATGTTAGACCGTGTAGACCATGTTACCCGTGTAGACCATGTTACCATGTGTATGTTACCATGTTACCAGTGTAGACCATGTAGACCATGTTACCATGTTGTAGACCATGTTACCATGTAGACCATGTTACCATGTTACAGTGTAGACCATGTTACCATGTAGACCATGTTACCATGTTACAGTGTAGACCATGTTACCATGTAGACCATGTTACCGTGTAGACCATGTTACCAGACCATGTAGACCATGACCATGTTACCATGTTACCATGTTACCGTGTAGACCATGTTACAGTGTAGACCATGTTACCGTGTAGACCATGTTACCATGTTACAGTGTAGACCATGTTACCGTGTAGACCATGTTACAGTGTAGACCATGTTACCATGTAGACCATGTTACCATGTTACCATGTTACAGTGTAGACCATGTTACCATGTAGACCATGTTACCGTTAGACCATGTTACCATGTTACAGTGTAGACCATGTTACCATGTAGACCATGTTACCATGTTACAGTGTAGACCATGTTGTTAGACCATGTTACCATGTTAGACCATGTTACCGTGTAGACCATGTTACAGTGTAGACCATGTTACCATGTTACCATGTAGACCATGTTACCGTGTAGACCATGTTACCATGTTACCATGTTACAGTGTAGACCATGTTACCGTGTAGACCATGTTACCATGTTACCCATGTTGTGTTACCATGTAGACCATGTTACAGTGTAGACCATGTTACCGTGTAGACCATGTTACCATGTTACAGTGTAGACCATGTTACCATGTTACCGTGTAGACCATGTTACCATGTTACAGTGTAGACCATGTTACCATGTAGACCATGTTACCATGTTACAGTGTAGACCATGTAGACCATGTTACCGTGTAGACCATGTTACCATGTTACCGTGTAGACCATGTAGACCATGTTACCATGTAGACCATGTAGACCATGTTACCATGTTACCGTGTAGACCATGTAGACCATGTTACCGTGTAGACCATGTTACCATGTTACCGTGTAGACCATGTTACCATGTTACCGTGTAGACCATGTAGACCATGTTACCGTGTAGACCATGTTACCATGTTACCGTGTAGACCACCGTGTAGACCATGTTACAGTGTAGACCATGTAGACCATGTTACCAGTGTAGACCATGTAGACCATGTTACCGTGTAGACCATGTTACCATGTTACCGTGTAGACCATGTAGACCATGTTACCGTGTAGACCATGTTACAGTGTAGACCATGTTACCGTGTAGACCATGTTACCATGTTACCGTGTAGACCATGTTACCGTGTAGACCATGTTACAGTGTAGACCATGTTACCATGTAGACCATGTTACCGTGTAGACCATGTTACCATGTTACCATGTTACAGTTAGACCATGTTGTAGACCATGTTACCGTGTAGACCATGTTACCATGTTACCAGTGTAGACCATGTTACAGTGTAGACCATGTTACCATGTTACCATGTTACAGTGTAGATGTTATGTTACCATGTTACCATGTTACAGTGTAGACCATGTTACCATGTTACCATGTTACAGTGTAGACCATGTTAGACCATGTTACCGTAGACCATGTTACCATGTTACCGTGTAGACCATGTAGACCATGTTACCATGTAGACCATGTAGACCATGTTACCATGTTACCGTGTAGACCATGTAGACCATGTTACCGTGTAGACCATGTAGACCATGTTACCGTGTATACCATGTTACCGTGTAGACCATGTTACCGTGTAGACCATGTTACTGTGTAGACCATGTAGACCATGTTACCGTGTAGACCATGTTATCATGTTACCGTGTAGACCATGTAGACCATGTTACCATGTTACCGTGTAGACCATGTTACCATGTTACCGTGTAGACCATGTAGACCATGTTACCGTGTAGACCATGTTACCATGTTACCGTGTAGACCATGTAGACCATGTTACAGTGTAGACCATGTAGACCATGTTACCGTGTAGACCATGTTACCATGTTACCGTGTAGACCATGTAGACCATGTTACCATGTAGACCATGTAGACCATGTTACCGTGTAGACCATGTTACAGTGTAGACCATGTTACCGTGTAGACCATGTTACCATGTTACCGTGTAGACCATGTTACCGTGTAGACCATGTTACAGTGTAGACCATGTTACCATGTAGACCATGTTACCGTGTAGACCATGTTACCATGTTACAGTGTAGACCATGTTACCGTGTAGACCATGTTACCATGTTACCGTGTAGACCATGTTACCGTGTAGACCATGTTACAGTGTAGACCATGTTACCATGTAGACCATGTTACAGTGTAGACCATGTTACCGTGTAGACCATGTTACCGTGTAGACCATGTTACCATGTTACCATGTTACAGTGTAGACCATGTTACCATGTAGACCATGTTACCGTGTAGACCATGTTACCATGTTACCGTGTAGACCATGTAGACCATGTTACCATGTAGACCATGTAGACCATGTTACCATGTTACCGTGTAGACCATGTAGACCATGTTACCGTGTAGACCATGTAGACCATGTTACCGTGTATACCATGTTACCGTGTAGACCATGTTACCGTGTAGACCATGTTACTGTGTAGACCATGTAGACCATGTTACCGTGTAGACCATGTTACCGTGTAGACCATGTTACTGTGTATCCGATTAGCATGTTTTATTTATCTCTCTCTCTCTATCTCTCTCTCTCTCTCTCTCTGTGTCTCTCTGTCTCTCTCTCTCTATCTCTCTCTATCTCTCTCTCTCTCTCACTCTCTCTCTCTCTCTCTCTCTCTCTCTCTCTCTCTCTCTCTATCTCTCACTCTCTCTCTCTGTCTCTCTCTCTCTCTCTATCTCTCACTCTCTCCCTCTGTCTCTCTCTCTCTCTCTCTCTCTCTCTCTCTGTCTCTCTCTCTCTCTCTCTCTCTCTCTCTCTCTCTCTCTCTCTCCCTCTGTCTCTCTCTCTCACTCTCTCCCTCTGTCTCTCTCTCTCTCTCTCTCTCTCTCTCTCTCTCTCTCTCTCTCTCTCTCTCTCTCACGCTCTCACTGTCACTCTCT
This sequence comes from Oncorhynchus nerka, assembly GCF_034236695.1. Classification (NCBI taxonomy): domain Eukaryota; kingdom Metazoa; phylum Chordata; class Actinopteri; order Salmoniformes; family Salmonidae; genus Oncorhynchus; species Oncorhynchus nerka. The sequence continues at coordinate 7,011,993 of NC_088417.1, forward strand.
CTCACACTGTCACTCACTCACTCTCTCTCTCACTCTGTCACTCACTCACTCACTCACTCACTCACTCACTCACTCACTCACTCACTCCCTCTCTCACTCTCTCTCTCACTGTCACTCACTCACTCACTCACTCACGGTCACTCACTCCCTCTCTCACTCTCTCTAGACTATGGATGTCTGGGGAGCCAGGGTCCAGGTAGGGGTTTGCCTTTGAGGAGTGTATCCCTGGATATGAACATGTCAGGGGGCCGGCCCCCAGGGCCAGTATCCCCCATGAGGACCCCCAGCCCCTACACACTACAGCAGCAGCAAAGCATCTTGGGAAACCACGCCGCCATGATGTCCAACCAGGCCAACCTCGCAGGTGGGTGGAGTCGTCAGAGCGAAGGCTTATACTTTTTTTTGTGTATTTTCCTTGATCTACAAATACTCAGGCTATCAACAAACATTTACATTTGAGTAATTTAGCAGATGTTCTTGACCTTTTCTTGCTATGTAGTAAGAGGTTTCCCTGGTCAGGAGTCATCGAAGTCAGCACTCAAAGAAACACGTGTAACGGGATAAACTCGCTGCCCCTCTCTATGCTACCGTCTGACACGTCAGCTTTCTCCCTCTCTCTCTGTGGGGACCGATGACACGTCATAGTGAGTCACTTCCTGTTTCCGTGCAGGAAGTTGAGGGAGTCGGAGTCACCCACACACACACAGACACACACTGCCAGTTCCTCTCCTCTCACTTTCAGTTTGACTCACAGAAGGGCCACGGCACTCTTGACTCACAGACGGGCCACGGCACTCTGACTCACAGACGGGCCACGGCACTCTGACTCACAGACGGTCCACGGCACTCTGACTCACAGAAGGGCCACGGCACTCTGACTCACAGACGGACCACGGCACTCTGACTCACAGACGAGCCACGGCACTCTGACTCACAGACGGACCACGGCACTCTGACTCACAGACGAGCCACGGCACTCTGACTCACAGACGGGCCACGGCACTCTGACTCACAGACGGACCAAGGCACTCTGACTCACAGACGGACCACGGCACTCTGACTCACAGACGGGCCACGGCACTCTGACTCACAGACGGTCCACTCTGAAAACGACCAAATGGGGGAGGTGTAAACAAAATGATGTTGACTTCTGTCCTTGTAGATGGGCGGTATATTGTTGTCCCTCACTTTTTCCCTCTGACACTCCCCACACATTTACTCACTCACGTGATCTCTCTCTCCCTCCTTCCGTCTACCCCCCGTCTACCCCGTCTACCCCCCCAGGTCTAGTGAGGGGTCCTCGGCAGGGCATGCAGCACCAGCAGGAGGAAGGGGGTTGGGGTCCTGAGGGCCCGGGTCAGAGCGGTTCAGCCTCGGTCCCTCCTCCTGGGGCCCCAGGTCAGCAGGGGACGATGCACAGCCGTATGGGGCCCAACCCTGGAGGCCCCGGGGGCCTCATGAGACCCAGCAGTCTACCAGGACCTGCACCCAGGCAGATGCTGCAGTCGCAGATGATGGCCAACGGTGAGACTGTATATCTATAATTTCTAGTTCTATGCCAGGGTTGCTCTAGAATATATATTTGTCATGGTCTATCCACTTCACAGATCAGTGTTTCTTATCATTGTGCTTGGGGAACCACCAATTGATGTAACATATTTGTGTTGTCAATGGAAACCAATTTATTGATATTCATTTTCAGCATGTAGAAGTACAGTAGTAGTTTTGAAAAATAAAAGTTTTTGGATGTTGGGATAAAGCTGACACCTGCTGGCCAGTCAGAGGAACAACAGCCTGATACACCCTGATACACTGTCTAACCTTGATTTAACTAGACAAGTCAATTAAGAACAAATTCTTATTTACAATGACGGCCTACCGGGGAACAGTGGGTTAACTGCCTGTTCAGGGGCAGAACAACATGTTTACCTTGTCAGCTCGGGGATTCGATCCAGCAACCTTTCAGTTACTGGTCCAACACTCTTAACCACTAGGCTACCTGCCTCCTCTACACTCTAACCACTAGGCTACCTGCCTCCTCTACACTCTAACCACTAGACTACCCTACCACCTCTACACTCTAACCACTAGGCTACCTGCCACCTCTACACTCTAACCACTAGGCTACCTGCCACCTCTACACTCTAACCACTAGGCTACCTGCCACCTCTACACTCTAACCACTAGGCTACCTGCCTCTTCTACACTCTAACCACTAGGCCACCTCTACACTCTAACCACTAGGCAACTTACCTATCTCGAGTAGCTCAGTCTGGTTTGGGCATGGGGTTAATAAAGTTATATATACATTTTAATGTCTCTCTCTAATAAAGTTATATTCATTTGAACATTTCTCTCTAAAGAGATGAGTATAGGGTTAGTAAAGTTATATTAATTTGAATCTGTCCATAAAGAGATGGGCATGGGGTTAATAAAGTTATATTATTTGAATCTCTATAGATAGCATGGGGTTAATAAAGTTATATTATTTGAATCTCTCTCTATATAGATGGGCATGGGGTTAATAAAGTTATATTATTTGAATCTCTCTCTATATAGATGGGCATGGGGTTAATAAAGTTATATTCATTTGAATCTCTGTCCATAAAGAGATGGGCATGGGGTTAATAAAGTTATATTCATTTGAATCTCTTCCAAAAATGGAGATATGGAGTTGGTTCCCCCTTTGGGGTTAATAAAGCTTTATATTCATTTGAATCTCTGTCCATAGAAGAAGATGGGCATGGGGTTAATGTTGGAAATGGTACACTTCTGGGAAGGCTTTCCAAGAGTATGTGGACACCTCCTTCTGGGAAGGCTTTCCACTAGATGTTGGAACATCTCATTCCAAAATCATGGTCATTAATATCCACTCTTTGGGAATTTCCCCTTTGCTGCTATAACAGCCTCCACTCTTCTGGGAAGGCTTTCCACTAGATGTTGGAACATTACTGCTATAACAGCCTCCACTCTTCTGGGAAGGCTTTCCACTAGATGTTGGAACATTGCTGCTATAACAGTCTCCACTCTTCTGGGAAGGCTTTCCACTAGATGTTGGAACATTACTGCTATAACAGCCTCCACTCTTCTGGGAAGGCTTTCCACTAGATGTTGGAACATTGCTGCGGGGACTTGCTTCCATTCAGCCACGAGAGCATTAGTGAGGTTGGGCACTGATGCTGGGAGATTAGCCTGGCTCGCAGTCGATGTTCCAATTCATCCCAAAGGTGTTTGATGGGGTTGAGGTCAGGGCTCTGTGCAGGCCAGTCAAGTTCTTCCACATTGATCTCGACCTTGCTTTGTGCACGGGGGCACTGTCATGCTGAAACAGGAAAGGGCCTTCCCCAAACTGTTGCCACAAAGTTGGAAGCACGGAATCATCTAGAATGTCATTGTATGCTGTAACATTAAGATTTCCCTTCACTGGAACTAAGGGGCCCGAACCATGAAAAACAGCCCCAGACCATTATTCCTCCTCCACCAAACTTTACAGTTGTCTCTATGCATTCGGGCAGGTAGCGTTCTCCTGGCATCCGCCAAACCCAGATTCTACACTCGGACTGCCAGATGGTGAAGCGTGATTCATCACTCCAGAGAACGCGTTTCTAGCAGGGCAGAAATTTGAAGAACTGACTTGTTGGAAAGGTGGCATCCTATGACAGTGCCACTTTGAAAAGTCACTGAGCTCTTCAGTAAGGCCATTCTACTGACAATGTTTGTCTATGGAGATTGCATGGCTGTGTGCTAGATTTTATACACCTGTCAGCAACGGGTGTGGCTGAAATAGCCAAATCCACTCATTTGAAGGGGTGTCCACATACTTTTGGCCATGTAGTGTATATTAATTTGAATCTCTAACAGAAATGAACATGTGGGTTAATAAAGTTATATTAATTTGAATCTCTCTATATATATAGATGGGCATGTAGGTTAAAATAATAAAGTTCAATTATTTGAATCTATATATAGATAGCCATGGGGTTAATAAAGTTATATTATTTGAATCTCTCTCAAAATAGATGGGCATGGGGTTAATAAAGTTATATTAATTTGAACCTTCCTATATATATATATATACATAGAGAGAGAAAGAGAGAGATGGGCATGAAGGTTAATAAAGTTATATTATTTGAAACTCTCTATATATAGATGGGCATGAGGTTAATAAAGTTAAATTATTTGAATCTATATATAGATAGCCATGGGGTAAATAAAGTTATATTATTTGAATTTCTCTCTATATAGATAGCCATGGGGTTAATAAAGTTATATTATTTGAATTTCTCTCTCTTTAAAGAGATGGGCATGCGGACCCACCAGTTCTCCCAGCAACAGGCTCCACCCAATCAGACGGCTCCATGGCCGGACAGCATGATACCAATTGAGGCCTTCAACCAGAACAGGTAAGCAGCCCTCCGTACTACTCTACTGGACACTACATGAGACTACTTTACACGGGCCTCTGTCCTACAATCACTACTGCAGCTACTGTACCAGAACCTGTACCAGAACCTGTAACACACCGTACCAGAACCTGTCACACACCGTACCAGAACCTGTACCAGAACCTGTCACACACTGTACCAGAACCTGTCACACACTTTACCAGAACCTGTCACACACATTACCAGAACCTGTACCAGAACCTGTAACACACTTTACCAGAACCTGTACCAGAACCTGTCACACACTTTACCAGAACCTGTCACACACTGTACCAGAACCTGTCACACACTGTACCAGAACCTGTCACACACTGTACCAGAACCTGTACCAGAACCTGTCACACACTGTACCAGAACCTGTCACACACTGTACCAGAACCTGTACCAGAACCTGTCACACACTTTACCAGAACCTGTCACACACTTTACCAGAACCTGTACCAGAACCTGTCACACACTTTACCAGAACCTGTCACACACCGTACCAGAACCTGTCACACATTGTACCAGAACCTGTCACACATTGTACCAGAACCTGTCACACACCGTACCAGAACCTGTCACACACTTTACCAGAACCTGCCACACATCCTTCCTTTACCAGAACCTGCCACATCCTTCCTTTACCAGAACCTGTCACACATTGTACCAGAACCTGTCACACACCATACCAGAACCTGCCACACATCCTTCCTTTACCAGAACCTGCCACACATCCTTCCTTTACCAGAACCTGCCACATCCTTCCTTTACCAGAACCGTTGTCTGTCGGCGCTGGAGCAACTCTTATAGTTCAGACTAACCACTTTAAAACGGTTTGGATCAGTTAACTACAGCACAGAGAAGTGGTTAAAATAACTTATGGTCATTTAACCTTCCACCCCTTCTCTCCCTCTTCCCCCTCTTCCCCCTCCCCTCTCCACCCTCCCCTTCTCTTCCTCTCCCTCTCCCCTTCTCTCCCTCTCCCCCTCCCCCTTCTCTCCCTCTCCCCCTTCTTTCCAACCCCTCCTCTGTTCCCCTTCCCTCCCTCCCCTTCTGTTCATCTCCCTCCCTCCCCTCTCCTCCCCCTTCTCTTCCTCTCCCTCCCCTTCTCTTCATCTCCCTCCCTCCCCTCTCCTCCCCCTTCTCTTCCTCTCCCTCTCTGTTCCCCTTCCCTCCCTCCCCTTCTGTTCATCTCCCTCCCTCCCCTCTCCTCCCCCCTTCTCTTCATCCCCCTCCCCTTCTCTTCCCCTCCCTCCCCTTCTCTTCATCTCCCTCCCTCCCCTCTCCTCCCCACCATCTCTTCCTCTCCAGGTCTGTGTATGCCCCCCAGCAAGAGGAGGAGGTGTTGTGTGGGGGTCCGGGGCCCGGGGGGCAGGGGACTGGGGGTCCTGGTGAGGGGGGTTCTAGTGATGAGGGGGCTCTCATGTCACAGCTCTACACAGTGCTGAAGGACTTTGATGGCCTGGAGGAGATAGACAGAGCCCTGGGGATACCTACTCTGATGGGACAGGTACGATTCAGCAATCACTGTGTAGTGTTTTTCATCTATTAATATCCCTCTCTCTTAACTACTCTGTGACAGATCAGTCCATTCCTCCATCTCTGATCCCTCTCTTCTATCTCTCTTCTCTTCTTCTCTCTGGGGACACTCACCTGTCACTAGAGTTGTCCTTCTTTTTGTCATCTAGGCCTATACAGTCTATTTCTCCTCCTCTGTCTCTCCTCTGTTCCCATAGAGTTTAGAGTTTGGGGAAGCTATTTTTTCATCAGCCCCGGCTAGAGACTCATTCGGAGCTCAGCCCCGGCTAGAGACACATTAGGAGCTCAGCCCCGGCTAGAGACTCATTTGGAGCTCAGCCCCGGCTAGAGACTCATTCGGAGCTCAGCCCCGGCTAGAGACACATTAGGAGCTCAGCCCCGGCTAGAGTATCCGAGAAGATCAGGCTTTTTTTAGTAAACACAATTCATGCAATTCTACGACACAACATGAATGGAGACAGACCAGCACAATCTTTAATGCAATACCACAAAAAAGTACTCTGCAGGCGAAAAAACAACAACCTGGTCTTGAATCTAACCGTATGATATAATCTCAGCCTGCGAAAAGGAGAAACTTTACCAGATGACATCATCTAGCCTGAAGGAGGAAGTTATGTGACATCATCTAGCCTGAAGGAGCAAGTTATGTGACATCATCTAGCCTGAAGGAGGAAGTTATGTGACATCATCTAGCCTGAAGGAGGAAGTTATGTGACATCATCTAGCCTGAAGGAGGAAGTTATGTGACATCATCTAGCCTGAAGGAGGAAGTTATGTGACATCATCTAGCCTGAAGGAGGAAGTTATGTGACATCATCTAGTCTGAAGGAGGAAGTTATGTGACATCATCTAGTCTGAAGGAAGACGTTATGTGACATCATCTAGCCTGAAGGAGGAAGTTATGTGACATCATCTAGCCTGAAGGAGGAAGTTATGTGACATCATCTAGCCTGAAGGAGGAAGTTATGTGACATCATCTAGCCTGATGGAGGAAGTTATGTGACATCATCTAGCCTGAAGGAGGAAGTTATGTGACATCATCTAGCCTGAAGGAGGAAGTTATGTGACATCATCTAGCCTGATGGAGGAAGTTATGTGACATCATCTAGCCTGAAGGAGGAAGTTATATTGCCCTAAGCCAATGATAAAGACTGAGTGTACACACTCACCAGGGCTATGGGCCAATAAGATGGGCTGTAGGCCTACTGTCAACTCAATTTGGGAGTTGAGAATTTTGATAACTAAAGACAGATCGTTTTTTTGTTCTTTGTCTTTTGTGTTTTCCCCGCTATGCTTTTTGGAATATTTGGTCTGGGATTATTTTAGATGTGTTTTCACTGACAGCCTCAACTCAACAGTCAGCTGTTTGATAGGCTATTTGCTGTGTGTTGCTAACAAAATTCCTTTTTGTACTTTGTGATGTAAAACGATCCACCGCTAAATCATGCTCTCTCGTGTAGTATTTTGAAATATGTTATTCCACTTTATACAGACAGGAATAATGATCTAATGAAATGTGTATTTAACTAGACAAGTCAGTTAAGAACTAATTCTTACCGACCCCCCTCAGCTCCCAGCTGTGCCCTGGACACCATTTGTGAATTGATTGCCCCCCATCTAGCTTCTGAGTTTGTTCTGTTAGGTGACCTAAACTGGGATATGCTTAACACCCCGGCAGTTCTACAATCTAAGCTAGATGCCCTCAATCTCACACAAATCATCAAGGAACCCACCAGGTACAACCCTAACTCTGTAAGCAAGGGCACCCTCATAGACGTCATCCTGACCAACTGGCCCTCCAAATACACCTCCGCTGTCTTCAACCAGGATCTCAGCGACCACTGTCTCATTGCCTGTATCCGCTACGGTGCCGCAGTCAAACGACCACCCCTCATCACTGTCAAACGCTCCCTAAAACACTTCTGTGAGCAGGCCTTTCTAATCGACCTGGCCCGGGTATCCTGGAAGGACATTGACCTCATCCCGTCAGTTGAGGATGCCTGGTCATTCTTTAAGAGTAACTTCCTCACCATATTAGATAAATCAAATCAAATCAAATGTATTTATATAGCCCTTCGTACATCAGCTGATATCTCAAAGTGCTGTACAGAAACCCAGCCTAAAACCAACAGCAAACAATGCAGGTGTAAAAGCACGATGGCTAGGAAAAACTCCCTAGAAAGGCCAAAACCTAGGAAGAAACCTAGAGAGGAACCAGGCTATGTGGGGTGGCCAGTCCTCTTCTGGCTGTGCCGGGTAGAGATTATAACAGAACATGACCAAGATGTTCAAATGTTCATAAATGACCAGCATGGTCGAATAATAATAAGGCAGAACAGTTGAAACTGGAGCAGCAGCACAGTCAGGTGGACTGGGGACAGCAAGGAGTCATCATGTCAGGTAGTCCTGGGGCACGGTCCTAGGGCTCAGGTCCTCCGAGAGAGAGAAAGAAAGAGAGAATTAGAGAGAGCATATGTGGGGTGGCCAGTCCTCTTCTGGCTGTGCCGGGTGGAGATTATAACAGAACGTGGCCAAGATGTTCAAATGTTCATAAATGACCAGCATGGTTGAATAATAGTAAGGCAGAACAGTTGAAACTGGAGCAGCAGCATGGCCAGGTGGACTGGGGACAGCAAGGAGTCATCATGTCGGGTAGTCCTGGGACAGGGTCCTAGGGCCCAGGCCAGTTGAAACTGGAGCAGCAGCATGGCCAGGTGGACTGGGGACAGCAAGGAGTCATCATGTCAGGTAGTCCTGGGGCATGGTCCTAGGGCTCAGGTCCTCCGAGAGAGAGAAAGAAAGAGAGAAGGAGAGAATTAGAGAACGCACACTTAGATTCACACAGGACACCGAATAGGACAGGAGAAGTACTCCAGATATAACAAACTGACCCTAGCCCCCCGACACATAAACTACTGCAGCATAAATACTGGAGGCTGAGACAGGAGGGGTCAGGAGACACTGTGGCCCCATCCGAGGACACCCCCGGACAGGGCCAAACAGGAAGGATATAACCCCACCCACTTTGCCAAAGCACAGCCCCCACACCACTAGAGGGATATCTTCAACCACCAACTTACCATCCTGAGACAAGGCCGAGTATAGCCCACAAAGATCTCCGCCACGGCACAACCCAAGGGGGGGGCGCCAACCCAGACAGGCTGACCACAACAGTGAATCAACCCACCCAGGTGACGCACCCCCACCAGGGACGGCATGAGAGAGCCCCAGTAAGCCAGTGACTCAGCCCCCGTAACAGGGTAGAGGCAGAGAATCCCAGTGGAAAGAGTAGAACCGGCCAGGCAGAGACAGCAAGGGCGGTTCGTTGCTCCAGAGCCTTTCCGTTCACCTTCCCACTCCTGGGCCAGACTACACTCAATCATATGACCCACTGAAGAGATGAGTCTTCAGTAAAGACTTAAAGGTTGAGACCGAGTTTGCGTCTCTGACATGGGTAGGCAGACCGTTCCATAAAAATGGAGCTCTATAGGAGAAAGCCCTGCCTCCAGCTGTTTGCTTAGAAATTCTAGGGACAATTAGGAGGCCTGCGTCTTGTGACCGTAGCGTACGTGTAGGTAGGTAAGGCAGGACCAAATCAGAGAGATAGGTAGGAGCAAGCCCATGTAATGCTTTGTAGGTTAGCAGTAAAACCTTGAAATCAGCCCTTGCTTTGACAGGAAGCCAGTGTAGAGAGGCTAGCACTGGAGTAATATGATCAAATTTTTTGGTTCTAGTCAGGATTCTAGCAGCCGTATTTAGCACTAACTGAAGTTTATTTAGTGCTTTATCCGGGTAGCCGGAAAATAGAGCATTGCAGTAGTCTAACCTAGAAGTGACAAAAGCATGGATTCATTTTTCTGCATCATTTTTGGACAGAAAGTTTCTGATAAGCATGCTCCGTAAAAAAATGCAGAACTAAGAACAGATACAGCCCTTGGTTCACTCCAGACCTGACTGCCCTCGACCAGCACAAAAACATCCTGTGGCGGACTGCAATAGCATCGAACAGTCCCCGCGATATGCAACTGTTCAGGGAAGTCAGGAACCAATACACGCAGTCAGTCAGGAAAGCTAAGGCCAGCTTCTTCAGGCAGAAGTTTGCATCCTGTAGCTCCAACTCCAAAACGTTCTGGGACACTGTGAAGTCCATGGAGAACAAGAGCACCTCCTCCCAGCTGCCCACTGCACTGAGGCTAGGGAACACGGTCACCACCGACAAATCCATGATTATCGAAAACTTCAACAAGCATTTCTCAACGGCTGGCCATGCCTTCCGCCTGGCTACTCCTACCTCGGCCAACAGCTCCGGCCCCCCTGCAGCTCCTCGCCCAAGCCTCTCCAGGTTCTCCTTTACCCAAATCCAGATAGCAGATGTTCTGAAAGAGCTGCAAAACCTGGACCCGTATAAATCAGCTGGGCTTGACAATCTGGACCCTCTATTTCTGAAACTATCCGCCGCCATTGTCGCAACCCCTATTACCAGCCTGTTCAACCTCTCTTTCATATCATCTGAGATCCCCAAGGATTGAAAGCTGCCGCAGTCATCCCCCTCTTCAAAGGGGAGACACCCTGGACCCAAACTGTTACAGACCTATATCCATTCTGCCCTGCCTATCTAAGGTCTTCGAAAGCCAAGTCAACAAACAGGTCACTGACCATCTCGAATCCCACCGTACCTTCTCCGCTATGCAATCGGGTTTCCGAGCCAGTCACGGGTGCACCTCAGCCACACTCAAGGTACTAAACGACATCATAACCGCCATCGATAAAAGACAGTACTGTGCAGCCGTCTTCATCGACCTTGCCAAGGCTTTCGACTCTGTCAATCACCATATTCTTATCGGCAGACTCAGTAGCCTCGGTTTTTCGGATGACTGCCTTGCCTGGTTCACCAATTACTTTGCAGACAGAGTTCAGTGTGTCAAATCGGAGGGCATGTTGTCCGGTCCTCTGGCAGTCTCTATGGAGGTGCCACAGGGTTCAATTCTCGGGCCGACTCTTTTCTCTGTGTATATCAATGATGTTGCTCTTGCTGCGGGCGATTCCATGATCCACCTCTACGCAGACGACACCATTCTATACACTTTCGGCCCGTCATTGGACACTGTGCTATCTAACCTCCAATCGAGCTTCAATGCCATACAACACTCCTTCCGTGGCCTCCAACTGCTCTTAAACGCTAGTAAAACCAAATGCATGCTTTTCAACCGATCGCTGCCTGCACCCGCTTGCCCGACTAGCATCACCACACTGGATGGTTCCGACCTTGAATATGTGGACACCTATAAGTACCTAGGTGTCTGGCTAGACTGCAAACTCTCCTTCCAGACCCATATCAAACATCTCCAATCGAAAATCAAATCAAGAGTCGGCTTTCTATTCCGCAACAAAGCCTCCTTCACTCACGCTGCCAAGCTTACCCTAGTAAAACTGACTATCCTACCGATCCTCGACTTCGGCGATGTCATCTACAAAATTGCTTCCAACACTCTTCTCAGCAAACTGGATGCAGTTTATCACAGTGCCATCCGTTTTGTCACTAAAGCACCTTATACTACCCACCACTGCGACTTGTATGCTCTAGTCGGCTGGCCCTCGCTACATATTCGTCGCCAGACCCACTGGCTCCAGGTCATCTACAAGGCCATGCTAGGCAAAGCTCCGCCTTATCTCAGCTCACTGGTCACGATGGCAACACCCATCCGTAGCACGCGCTCCAGCAGGTGTATCTCATTGATCATCCCTAAAGTCAACACCTCATTCACCTCATACAGTACTCTGCTGCCTGTGACTGGAACGAATTGCAAAAATCGCTGAAGTTGGAGACTTTTATCTCCCTCACCAACTTCAAACATCAGCTATCTGAGCAGCTAACCGATCGCTGCAGCTGTACATAATCTATTGGTAAATAGCCCACCCATTTTCACCTACCTCATCCCCACAGTTTTTATTTATTTACTTTTCTGCTCTTTTGCACACCAATATCTCTACCTGTACATGACCATCTGATAATTTATCACTCCAGTGTTAATCTGCAATATTGTAATTATTCGCCTACCTCCTCATGCCTTTTGCACACATTGTATATAGACTCCCATTTTTTCTCTACTGTGTTATTGACTTGTTAATTGTTTACTCCATGTGTAACTCTGTGTTGTCTGTTCACACTGCTATGCTTTATCTTGGCCAGGTCGCAGTTGCAAATGAGAACCTGTTCTCAACTAGCCTACCTGGTTAAATAAAGGTGAAATAAAAAAATTACATAATGACGGCCTGGGAACTTGGGGAGGACCACTGGTTATTTGTGCACCTGTGGAGGTCAGTGCTGTTTAAGATGAGGGAGGACTCCAAAATATATTTTCATGTGCACGGCCTTATTAACCTACACTATGAATGACAGTTTACAACGTAGGGGTACACAGGTCGACAGAAAAGGTTTAGGTGACACTTTAGCTGATCTAGAGTCTAATCATTAGTCCAACAGTATCACCTCTTGCCTGCATCTAGCTGATCTAGGGTGTAAATCATTAGTCCAACAGTATCACCTCTTGCCTGCATCTAGCTGATCTAGGGTGTAAATCATTAGTCCAACAGTATCACCTCTTGCCTGCATCTAGCTGACCTAGGGTGTAATCATTAGTCCAACAGTATCACCTCTTGCCTGCATCTAGCTGATCTAGAGTCTAATCATTAGTCCAACAGTTGCAAACGAGAGTTTCTATTGGACAAATTCAGGTATGTTTATCCCCGTTTCGTTCCGTTTGCGTCCGTTTAAGAAAAAATAAAATTCAACAGAATAGGCAGAATGAATACACAGTTCACATTCATAGCAGCCACGTTGTATTCCTTCTCGGATCGATGCGCTCTCTTCCTGTCACCTGTTCCCTTCTCTTGTGGACTTCAATGAACACCAGCTGTACAGTTGAAGTCGGAAGTTTACATACACCTTAGCCAAATACATTTAAACTCCGTTTTTTAACAATTTCTGACATGTAATCCTAGTAAAAACTCCATGTTTTAGGTCACTTAGGATCACCACTTTATTTTAAGAATGTGAAATGTCAGAATAATAGTAGAGAGAATTATTTATTTCAGCTTTTATTTCTTTCATCACATTCCCAGTGGGTCAGAAGTTTACATACACTCAATTAGTATTTGGTAGCATTGCCTTTAAATGATTTAACTTGGCTCAAACGTTTTGAGTAGCCTTCCACAAGCTTCCCACAATAAGTTGTGTGAATTTTAGCCCATTCCTCCTGACAGAGCTGGTGTAACTGAGTCAGGTTTGTAGACCTTGCTCGCACACGCTTTTTCGGTTCTGCCAACAAATGTTCTATAGGATTGGGGTCAGGGCTTTGTGATGGCCACTCCAATACCTTGACTTTGTTGTCCTTAAGCCATTTTGCCACGACTTTGGAAGTATGCTTGGGGTCATTGTTCACTTGGAAGACCCATTTAACTTCCTGACTGATGTCTTGAGATGTTGCTTCAATATATCCACATACTTTTCTTCCTTCATGATGCCATCTATTTTGTGAAGTGCACCAGTCCCTCCTGCAGCAAAGCCCCCCACAACATGACGCTGCCACCCCCGCGCTTCACAGTTGGGATGGTATTCTTCGGCTTGCAAGCCTCCCCCTTTTTCCTCCAAACATAACGATGGTCATTATGGCCAAACAGTTCTATTTTTGTTTCATTAGACCAGAGGACATTTCTCCAAAAAGTACGATCTTTGTCCCCATGTGCAGTTGCAAACCGTAGTCTTTCTTTTTTATGGGGGTTTTGGAACGGTGGCTTCTTCCTTGCTGAGCGGCCTTTCAGGTTATGTCGATATAGGACTCATTTTACTGTGGATATAGATACTTTTGTACCCGTTTCCTCCAGCATCTTCACAAGGTCCTTTGCTGTCCTGGGATTGATTTGCACTTTTCGCACCAAAGTTAGCTAACATAGGATCCCTCTGGTCTAGCCAGCTAGCTAACATAGCATCCCTCTGTTATAGCCAGCTAGCTAACATAGCATCCCTCTGTTATAGCCAGCTAGCTAACATAGCATCCCTCGGTTATAGCCAGCTAGCTAACATAGCATCCCTCTGTTATAGCCAGCTACCTAACATAGCATCCCTCGGTTATAGCCAGCTAGCTAACATAGCATCCTTCTGTTATAGCCAGCTAGCTAACATAGCATCCCTCTGTTATAGCCAGCTAGCTAACATAGCATCCCTCTGTTATAGCCAGCTAGCTAACATAGCATCCCTCTGTTATAGCCAACTAGCTAACATAGCATCCCTCTGTTATAGCTAGCTAGCTAACATAGCATCCCTCTGTTATAGTTAGCTAGCTAACATAGCATCCCTCTGTTATAGCCAGCTAGCTAATATAGCATCCCTCTGCTTGAGCAGGTTGTTTCAGTAAGCTAAACTAGCTAGCTGCGTTTGCTAGCTAAGTAAGTGAAACTGAAAGTGAAAAGAAAATACAATCTCTCTCCTTTTGCTTCTCCTTCATTTTTGAAGAAATGTATTTGTTCAAACTGTTCAACTATTGTCTTTCTCTTTGAATCAACTACTCTCCACGTGTTATGCACTGCAATGCTAGCTAGCTGTAGATTATGCTTTCATTACTAGATTCATTCTATGATCCTTTGATTGGGTGGACAACATGTCAGTTCATGCTGCAAGAGCTCTGATAGGTTGGAGGATGTCCTCCGGAAGTTGTCATAATTACTGTGTAAGTCTATAGAAGGGGGTGAGAACCACACGCCTCCTAGGTTTTGTATTGAAGTCAATGTACCCAGAGGAGGACGGAAGCTACCTGTCCTCTGGCTACACCATGGTGCTACCCTACAGAGTGCTGTTGAGGCTATTGTAGACCTTCATTGCAAAACAGTGTGTTATAAATTATTTGGTGACCTGAATATATTTAGTGCCTAAAAAGGATAACTTTTTAAATTCATTAAAAAATATATTTATTTATGAAATTCACTGAGGAGGATGGTCCTCCCCGTCCTCCTCGGTGGAGCCTCCATTGCTCTGCTCCCGTTCTTTATTTTCTCTTGTCTATTTTCTGTCTAAATACATCGTATCCTCTCGTCTCCTGTCTTTCTCCAGGGTCAGTCTGTAGATCAGGACCAGTTCTCTTCAGACCCGTCCATGTTGTTGGACCAGAAGCCTCCAGTGTACGGCCAGCAGGACCCCCCACCCGGCTCCCATCTAGCCCAGAGAGGATACCACGACCCTGGGTCCGGCAGACCCATGCAGGACCCCCCACCAGGCTCCCATCTAGCCCAGAGAGGATACCACGACCCTGGGTCCGGCAGACCCATGCAGGACCCCCCACCAGGCTCCCATCTAGCCCAGAGAGGATACCACGACCCTGGGTCCGGCAGACCCGTGCAGGACCCCACAGGTAGGGCTGGGAATTGGCAATCAGGGAGTTCACAATTCAATATTATCACGTTACGGCGGATCACGATTCAATCCGTATTGCGATTGTATATCACGATTCAATCCGTATTGCGATTGTATATCACGATTCAATCCGTATTGCGGTTGTATATCACGATTCTACATGTTATTGCGATTTGATATTCTGAACATCACTATGTTGTTGCTTCAGAGAGACATGAGAAAATTACAACTTTTACATTTTTTATGATTGTTACCTTGGCTCAGAGTAATTGTGATTCTCAACTGAATGGACCCCCCCCACACACACTTCTACCCACAGGGCAAGGCTTCCACCCTATGGCTGGCCAGATGAGCCCCAGACCAGGATACCCCATCATGAGGATGCAGCAACGACCGGGGCTGAGGCCCCAAGGGGTGGTTCCTAACCAGCCTAATACACTGAGGTTACAGCTGCAGCACCGGTTACAGGTACAACAGGCACCCAGACAGACAGACAGACAGACAGAACACACACACTGAACACACACACACACACACACACAGACAGAACACACACACTGAACACACACACACACACACACACACACACACTGAACACACACACACAGAACACACACACACACACACACACACATAGAACACACAGAACACACACACACACATAGAACACACACACACAGAACACACACACACAGAACACACACACACACATAGAACACACACACAGAACACACAGAACACACACAGAACACACACACACAGAACACACACACACAGAACACACACAGAACACACAACACACGCACACAAAACACACACACACGCACAAAACATACACACACAAAACAGACACACACAGAACACACACACACAGAACACACACACAGAACACACACAAACGCAGACAAAACACAAAGCACACACAGAACACACACATACACACACACACACAAACACACACACACAACACACACACACACAACACACACAGAACACACACACACACACACACAACACACACAGAACACACACAAAACACACACACACACACACACACAAAACACACACAAAACACACACAAAACAGACACACACACAAAACACACACAGACTGGGGAATGGTACAGAACACAGACTGGGGAATGGTACAGAACACAGACTGGGGAATGGTAGAGAACACAGACTGGGGAATGGTACAGACTGGGGAATGGTACAGGGTACAGACTGGGGAATGGTACAGAACACAGACTGGGGAATGGTACAGAACACAGACTGGGGAATGGTAGAGAACACAGACTGGGGAATGGTACAGACTGGGGAATGGTACAGAACACAGACTGTGGAATGGTAGAGAACACAGACTGGGGAATGGTAGAGAACACAGGCTGGGGAATGGTAGAGAACACAGACTGGGGAATGGTACAGACTGGTGAATGGTAGAGAACACAGACTGGGGAATGGTACAGAACACAGACTGGGGAATGGTACAGAACACAGACTGGGGAATGGTACAGAACACAGACTGGGGAATGGTAGAGAACACAGACTGGGGAATGGTACAGAACACAGACTGGGGAATGGTAGAGAACACAGACTGGGGAATGGTAGAGAACACAGACTGGGGAATGGTAGAGAACACAGACTGGGGAATGGTACAGAACACAGACTGGGGAATGGTAGAGAACACAGACTGGGGAATGGTAGAGAACACAGACTGGGGAATGGTAGAGAACACAGACTGGGGAATGGTACAGAACACAGACTGGGGAATGGTACAGAACACAGACTGGGGAATGGTACAGACTGGGGAATGGTAGAGAACACAGGCTGGGGAATGGTAGAGAACACAGACTGGGGAATGGTACAGACTGGTGAATGGTACAGAACACAGACTGGGTAATGGTACAGAACACAGACTGGGGAATGGTACAGAACACAGACTGGGGAATGGTACAGAACACAGACTGGGGAATGGTAGAGAACACAGACTGGGGAATGGTACAGAACACAGACTGGGGAATGGTAGAGAACACAGACTGGGGAATGGTACAGACTGGGGAATGGTAGAGAACACAGGCTGAGGAATGGTACAGAACACAGACTGGGGAATGGTAGAGAACACAGACTGGGGAATGGTAGAGAACACAGACTGGGGAATGGTAGAGAACACAGACTGGGGAATGGTAGAGAACACAGACTGAGGAATGGTAGAGAACACAGACTGGGGAATGGTAGAGAACACAGACTGGGGAATGGTACAGAACACAGACATGGGAATGGTACAGAACACAGACTGGGGAATGGTAGAGAACACAGACTGGGGAATGGTACAGAACACAGACATGGGAATGGTACAGAACATAGACTGAGGAATGGTAGAGAACACAGACTGAGGAATGGTAGAGAACACAGACTGAGGAATGGTAGAGAACACAGACTGGGGAATGGTAGAGAACACAGACTGGGGAATGGTAGAGAACACAGACTGGGGAATGGTACAGAACACAGACTGGGGAATGGTACAGAACACAGACTGGGGAATGGTACAGACTGGGGAATGGTAGAGACAGGGGAATGGTACAGACTGGGGAATTGTAGAGAACACAGACTGGGGAATGGTACAGAACACAGACTGGGGAATGGTACAGACTGGGGAATGGTACAGACTGGGGAATGGTAGAGAACACAGACTGGGGAATGGTAGAGAACACAGACTGGGGAATGGTAGAGAACACAGACTGAGGAATGGTACAGACTGGGGAATGGTAGAGAACACAGACTGGGGAATGGTAGAGAACACAGACTGGGGAATGGTAGAGAACACAGACTGGGGAATGGTAGAGAACACAGACTGGGGAATGGTAGAGAACACAGACTGGGGAATGGTACAGAACACAGACTGGGGAATGGTACAGAACACAGACTGGGGAATGGTACAGAACACAGACTGGGGAATGGTAGAGAACACAGACTGGGGAATGGTAGAGAACACAGACTGGGGAATGGTAGAGAACACAGACTGGGGAATGGTAGAGAACACAGACTGGGGAATGGTAGAGAACACAGACTGGGGAATGGTAGAGAACACAGACTGGGGAATGGTACAGACTGGGGAATGGTAGAGACTGGGGAATGGTAGAGACTGGGGAATGGTAGAGAACACAGACTGGGGAATGGTAGAGAACACAGACTGGGGAATGGTAGAGAACACAGACTGGGGAATGGTACAGAACACAGACTGGGGAATGGTACAGAACACAGACTGGGGAATGGTAGAGAACACAGACTGGGGAATGGTACAGACTGGGGAATGGTACAGACTGGTGAATTGTAGAGAACACAGACTGGGGAATGGTAGAGAACACAGACTGGGGAATGGTAGAGAACACAGACTGGGGAATGGTACAGAACACAGACTGGGGAATGGTAGAGAACACAGACTGGGGAATGGTAGAGAACACAGACTGGGGAATGGTAGAGAACACAGACTGGGGAATGGTAGAGAACACAGACTGGGGAATGGTAGAGAACACAGACTGGGGAATGGTAGAGAACACAGACTGGGGAATGATACAGAACACAGACTGGGGAATGGTAGAGAACACAGACTGGGGAATGGTACAGACTGGGGAATGGTAGAGACAGGGGAATGGTACAGACTGGTGAATTGTAGAGAACACAGACTGGGGAATGGTAGAGAACACAGACTGGGGAATGGTAGAGAACACAGACTGGGGAATGGTACAAACTGGGGAATGGTAGAGAACACAGACTGGGGAATGGTACAGAACACAGACTGGGGAATGGTAGAGAACACAGACTGAGGAATGGTACAGACTGGGGAATGGTAGAGAACACAGACTGGGGAATGGTACAGAACACAGACTGGGGAATGGTACAGAACACAGACTGGGGAATGGTAGAGAACACAGACTGGGGAATGGTAGAGAACACAGACTGGGGAATGGTAGAGAACACAGACTGGGGAATGGTAGAGAACACAGACTGGGGAATGGTAGAGAACACAGACTGGGGAATGGTACAGGACACAGACTGGGGAATGGTACAGGACACAGACTGGGGAATGGTACAGGACACAGACTGGGGAATGGTACAGGACACAGACTGGGGAATGGTACAGACTGGGGAATGGTAGAGAACACAGACTGGGGAATGGTAGAACACAGACTGGGGAATGGTAGAGAACACAGACTGGGGAATGGTAGAGAACACAGACTGGGGAATGGTAGAGAACACAGACTGGGGAATGGTAGAGAACACAGACTGGGGAATGGGAATGGGGAAGACAGAACACAGACTGGGGAATGGTACAGAACACAGACTGGGGAATGGTACAGAACACAGACTGGGGAATGGTACAGGACACAGACTGGGGAATGGTACAGACTGGGGAATGGTAGAGAACACAGACTGGGGAATGGTAGAGAACACAGACTGGGGAATGGTAGAGAACACAGACTGGGGAATGGTAGAGAACACAGACTGGGGAATGGTACAGACAGGGGAATGGTAGAGAACACAGACTGGGAATGGTAGAGAACAGACTGGGGAATGGTAGAGAACACAGACTGGGGAATGGTAGAGAACACAGACTGGGGAATGGTAGAGAACACAGACTGGGGAATGGTACAGAACACAGACTGGGGAATGGTACAGGACACAGACTGGGGAATGGTACAGACTGGGGAATGGTAGAGAACACAGACTGGGGAATGGTAGAGAACACAGACTGGGGAATGGTAGAGAACACAGACTGGGGAATGGTAGAGAACACAGACTGGGGAATGGTAGAGAACACAGACTGGGGAATGGTAGAGAACACAGACTGGGGAATGGTACAGACTGGGGAATGGTACAGACTGGGGAATGGTAGAGACTGGGGAATGGTAGAGACAGGGGAACACAGACTGGGGAATGGTACAGAACACAGACTGGGGAATGGTACAGAACACAGACTGGGGAATGGTACAGACTGGGGAATGGTACAGACTGGGGAATGGTAGAGAACACAGACTGGGGAATGGTAGAGAACACAGACTGGGGAATGGTAGAGAACACAGACTGAGGAATCGTACAGACTGGTGAATGGTAGAGAACACAGACTGGGGAATGGTACAGAACACAGACTGGGGAATGGTACAGAACACAGACTGGGGAATGGTACAGAACACAGACTGGGGAATGGTAGAGAACACAGACTGGGGAATGGTACAGAACACAGACTGGGGAATGGTAGAGAACACAGACTGGGGAATGGTAGAGAACACAGACTGGGGAATGGTAGAGAACACAGACTGGGGAATGGTACAGAACACAGACTGGGGAATGGTAGAGAACACAGACTGGGGAATGGTAGAGAACACAGACTGGGGAATGGTAGAGAACACAGACTGGGGAATGGTACAGAACACAGACTGGGGAATGGTACAGAACACAGACTGGGGAATGGTACAGAACACAGACTGGGGAATGGTACAGACTGGGGAATGGTAGAGAACACAGGCTGGGGAATGGTAGAGAACACAGACTGGGGAATGGTACAGACTGGTGAATGGTACAGAACACAGACTGGGTAATGGTACAGAACACAGACTGGGGAATGGTACAGAACACAGACTGGGGAATGGTACAGAACACAGACTGGGGAATGGTAGAGAACACAGACTGGGGAATGGTACAGAACACAGACTGGGGAATGGTAGAGAACACAGACTGGGGAATGGTACAGACTGGGGAATGGTAGAGAACACAGACTGGGAATGGTACAGAACACAGACTGGGGAATGGTAGAGAACACAGACTGGGGAATGGTAGAGAACACAGACTGGGGAATGGTAGAGAACACAGACTGGGGAATGGTAGAGAACACAGACTGAGGAATGGTAGAGAACACAGACTGGGGAATGGTAGAGAACACAGACTGGGGAATGGTACAGAACACAGACATGGGAATGGTACAGAACACAGACTGGGGAATGGTAGAGAACACAGACTGGGGAATGGTACAGAACACAGACATGGGAATGGTACAGAACATAGACTGAGGAATGGTAGAGAACACAGACTGAGGAATGGTAGAGAACACAGACTGGGGAATGGTAGAGAACACAGACTGGGGAATGGTAGAGAACACAGACTGGGGAATGGTAGAGAACACAGACTGGGGAATGGTACAGAACACAGACTGGGGAATGGTAGAGAACACAGACTGGGGAATGGTACAGACTGGGGAATGGTAGAGACAGGGGAATGGTACAGACTGGGGAATGGTACAGAACACAGACTGGGGAATGGTACAGAACACAGACTGGGGAATGGTACAGACTGGGGAATGGTACAGACTGGGGAATGGTAGAGAACACAGACTGGGGAATGGTAGAGAACACAGACTGGGGAATGGTAGAGAACACAGACTGAGGAATGGTACAGACTGGGGAATGGTAGAGAACACAGACTGGGGAATGGTAGAGAACACAGACTGGGGAATGGTAGAGAACACAGACTGGGGAATGGTAGAGAACACAGACTGGGGAATGGTAGAGAACACAGACTGGGGAATGGTACAGAACACAGACTGGGGAATGGTACAGAACACAGACTGGGGAATGGTACAGAACACAGACTGGGGAATGGTAGAGAACACAGACTGGGGAATGGTAGAGAACACAGACTGGGGAATGGTAGAGAACACAGACTGGGGAATGGTAGAGAACACAGACTGGGGAATGGTAGAGAACACAGACTGGGGAATGGTAGAGAACACAGACTGGGGAATGGTACAGACTGGGGAATGGTAGAGACTGGGGAATGGTAGAGACTGGGGAATGGTAGAGAACACAGACTGGGGAATGGTAGAGAACACAGACTGGGGAATGGTAGAGAACACAGACTGGGGAATGGTACAGAACACAGACTGGGGAATGGTACAGAACACAGACTGGGGAATGGTAGAGAACACAGACTGGGGAATGGTACAGACTGGGGAATGGTACAGACTGGGGAATGGTAGAGAACACAGACTGGGGAATGGTAGAGAACACAGACTGGGGAATGGTAGAGAACACAGACTGGGGAATGGTACAGAACACAGACTGGGGAATGGTAGAGAACACAGACTGGGGAATGGTAGAGAACACAGACTGGGGAATGGTAGAGAACACAGACTGGGGAATGGTAGAGAACACAGACTGGGGAATGGTAGAGAACACAGACTGGGGAATGGTAGAGAACACAGACTGGGGAATGGTACAGAACACAGACTGGGGAATGGTAGAGAACACAGACTGGGGAATGGTAGAGAACACAGACTGGGAATGGTAGAGACAGGGGAATGGTACAGACTGGGGAATGGTAGAGAACACAGACTGGGAATGGTAGAGAACACAGACTGGGGAATGGTAGAGAACACAGACTGGGGAATGGTACAAACTGGGGAATGGTAGAGAACACAGACTGGGGAATGGTACAGAACACAGACTGGGGAATGGTAGAGAACACAGACTGAGGAATGGTACAGACTGGGGAATGGTAGAGAACACAGACTGGGGAATGGTACAGAACACAGACTGGGGAATGGTACAGAACACAGACTGGGGAATGGTAGAGAACACAGACTGGGGAATGGTAGAGAACACAGACTGGGAATGGTAGAGAACACAGACTGGGGAATGGTAGAGAACACAGACTGGGGAATGGTACAGAACACAGACTGGGGAATGGTACAGGACACAGACTGGGGAATGGTACAGAACACAGACTGGGGAATGGTACAGGACACAGACTGGGGAACACAGACTGGGGAATGGTAGAGAACACAGACTGGGGAATGGTAGAGAACACAGACTGGGGAATGGTAGAGAACACAGACTGGGGAATGGTAGAGAACACAGACTGGGGAATGGTAGAGAACACAGACTGGGGAATGGTAGAGAACACAGACTGGGGAATGGTAGAGAACACAGACTGGGGAATGGTAGAGAACACAGACTGGGGAATGGTAGAGAACACAGACTGGGGAATGGTACAGAACACAGACTGGGGAATGGTACAGAACACAGACTGGGGAATGGTACAGGACACAGACTGGGGAATGGTACAGACTGGGGAATGGTAGAGAACACAGACTGGGGAATGGTAGAGAACACAGACTGGGGAATGGTAGAGAACACAGACTGGGGAATGGTAGAGAACACAGACTGGGGAATGGTACAGACTGGGGAATGGTAGAGAACACAGACTGGGGAATGGTAGAGAACACAGACTGGGGAATGGTAGAGAACACAGACTGGGGAATGGTAGAGAACACAGACTGGGGAATGGTACAGAACACAGACTGGGGAATGGTACAGAACACAGACTGGGGAATGGTACAGGACACAGACTGGGGAATGGTACAGACTGGGGAATGGTAGAGAACACAGACTGGGGAATGGTAGAGAACACAGACTGGGGAATGGTAGAGAACACAGACTGGGGAATGGTAGAGAACACAGACTGGGGAATGGTAGAGAACACAGACTGGGGAATGGTAGAGAACACAGACTGGGGAATGGTACAGAACACAGACTGGGGAATGGTACAGACTGGGGAATGGTACAGACTGGGGAATGGTAGAGACAGGGGAATGGTACAGACTGGGGAATGGTACAGAACACAGACTGGGGAATGGTAGAGAACACAGACTGGGGAATGGTACAGACTGGGGAATGGTACAGACTGGGGAATGGTAGAGAACACAGACTGGGGAATGGTAGAGAACACAGACTGGGGAATGGTAGAGAACACAGACTGAGGAATGGTACAGACTGGGGAATGGTAGAGAACACAGACTGGGGAATGGTAGAGAACACAGACTGGGGAATGGTAGAGAACACAGACTGGGGAATGGTAGAGAACACAGACTGGGGAATGGTAGAGAACACAGACTGGGGAATGGTACAGAACACAGACTGGGGAATGGTACAGAACACAGACTGGGGAATGGTACAGGACACAGACTGGGGAATGGTACAGACTGGGGAATGGTAGAGAACACAGACTGGGGAATGGTAGAGAACACAGACTGGGGAATGGTAGAGAACACAGACTGGGGAATGGTAGAGAACACAGACTGGGGAATGGTACAGACTGGGGAATGGTAGAGAACACAGACTGGGGAATGGTAGAGAACATAGACTGGGGAATGGTAGAGAACACAGACTGGGGAATGGTAGAGAACACAGACTGGGGAATGGTACAGAACACAGACTGGGGAATGGTACAGAACACAGACTGGGGAATGGTACAGGACACAGACTGGGGAATGGTACAGACTGGGGAATGGTAGAGAACACAGACTGGGGAATGGTAGAGAACACAGACTGGGGAATGGTAGAGAACACAGACTGGGGAATGGTAGAGAACACAGACTGGGGAATGGTAGAGAACACAGACTGGGGAATGGTAGAGAACACAGACTGGGGAATGGTAGAGAACACAGACTGGGGAATGGTACAGACTGGGGAATGGTACAGACTGGGGAATGGTAGAGACTGGGGAATGGTAGAGACAGGGGAATGGTACAGACTGGGGAATGGTACAGAACACAGACTGGGGAATGGTACAGAACACAGACTGGGGAATGGTACAGACTGGGGAATGGCACAGACTGGGGAATGGTAGAGAACACAGACTGGGGAATGGTAGAGAACACAGACTGGGAATGGTAGAGAACACAGACTGGGAATGGTAGAGAACACAGACTGGGGAATGGTAGAGAACACAGACTGGGGAATGGTAGAGAACACAGACTGGGGAATGGTAGAGAACACAGACTGGGGAATGGTAGAGAACACAGACTGGGGAATGGTAGAGAACATAGACTGGGGAATGGTAGAGAACACAGACTGGGGAATGGTAGAGAACACAGACTGGGGAATGGTACAGAACACAGACTGGGGAATGGTACAGAACACAGACTGGGGAATGGTAGAGAACACAGACTGGGGAATGGTAGAGAACACAGACTGGGGAATGGTAGAGAACACAGACTGGGGAATGGTAGAGAACACAGACTGGGGAATGGTAGAGAACACAGACTGGGGAATGGTAGAGAACACAGACTGGGGAATGGTACAGACTGGGGAATGGTAGAGACTGGGGAATGGTAGAGACTGGGGAATGGTAGAGAACACAGACTGGGGAATGGTAGAGAACACAGACTGGGGAATGGTAGAGAACACAGACTGGGGAATGGTAGAGAACACAGACTGGGGAATGGTACAGAACACAGACTGGGGAATGGTAGAGAACACAGACTGGGGAATGGTACAAACTGGGGAATGGTAGAGAACACAGGCTGGGGAATGGTAGAGAACACAGACTGGGGAATGGTAGAGAACACAGACTGGGGAATGGTACAGAACACAGACTGGGGAATGGTAGAGAACACAGACTGGGGAATGGTACAGACTGGGGAATGGTAGAGACAGGGGAATGGTACAGACTGGTGAATTGTAGAGAACACAGACTGGGGAATGGTAGAGAACACAGACTGGGGAATGGTAGAGAACACAGACTGGGGAATGGTACAGACTGGGGAATGGTACAGACTGGGGAATGGTAGAGAACACAGACTGGGGAATGGTAGAGAACACAGACTGGGGAATGGTACAGAACACAGACTGGGGAATGGTAGAGAACACAGACTGAGGAATGGTACAGACTGGGGAATGGTAGAGAACACAGACTGGGGAATGGTACAGAACACAGACTGGGGAATGGTAGAGAACACAGACTGGGGAATGGTAGAGAACACAGACTGGGGAATGGTAGAGAACACAGACTGGGGAATGGTAGAGAACACAGACTGGGGAATGGTAGAGAACACAGACTGGGGAATGGTAGAGAACACAGACTGGGGAATGGGGAACACAGACTGGTACAGAACACAGACTGGGGAATGGTACAGAACACAGACTGGGAATGGTAATGAACACAGACTGGGGAATGGTACAGAACACAGACTGGGGAATGGTACAGACTGGGGAATGGTAGAGAACACAGACTGGGGAATGGTAGAGAACACAGACTGGGGAATGGTAGAGAACACAGACTGGGGAATGGTAGAGAACACAGACTGGGGAATGGTAGAGAACACAGACTGGGGAATGGTAGAGAACACAGACTGGGGAATGGTGCAGAACACAGACTGGGAATGGTAGAGAACACAGACTGGGGAATGGTAGAGAACACAGACTGGGGAATGGTAGAGAACACAGACTGGGGAATGGTAGAGAACACAGACTGGGGAATGGTACAGAACACAGACATGGGGAATGGTACAGAACACAGACTGGGAATGGTACAGAACACAGACTGGGGAATGGTACAGAACACAGACTGGGGAATGGTAGAGAACACAGACTGGGAATAGAGAACACAGACTGGGAATGGTAGAGAACACAGACTGGGGAATGGTACAGAACACAGACTGGGGAATGGTACAGAACACAGACTGGGGAATGGTAGAGAACACAGACTGGGGAATGGTAGAGAACACAGACTGGGGAATGGTAGAGAACACAGACTGGGGAATGGTGAACACAGACTGGGGAATGGTACAGACTGGGGAATGGTACAGACTGGGGAATGGTACAGACTGGGGAATGGTAGAGACTGGGAATGGTAGAGAACACAGACTGGGGAATGGTAGAGAACACAGACTGGGGAATGGTAGAGAACACAGACTGGGGAATGGTACAGACTGGGGAATGGTAGAGACTGGGGAATGGTAGAGAACACAGACTGGGGAATGGTAGAGAACACAGACTGGGGAATGGTAGAGAACACAGACTGGGGAATGGTACAGAACACAGACTGGGGAATGGTACAGAACACAGACTGGGGAATGGTAGAGAACACAGACTGGGGAATGGTAGAGAACACAGACTGGGGAATGGTAGAGAACACAGACTGGGGAATGGTAGAGAACACAGACTGGGGAATGGTACAGAACACAGACTGGGGAATGGTACAGAACTGGGAATGGTAGAGAACACATACTGAGGAACACAGACTGGGGAATGGTAGAGAACACAGACTGGGGAATGGTACCGAACACAGACTGGGGAATGGTACAGAACACAGACTGGGGAATGGTACAGAACACAGACTGGGGAATGGTAGAGGACACAGACTGGGGAATGCTAGAGAACACAGACTGGGGAATGCTAGAGAACACAGACTGGGGAATGGTACAGACTGGGGAATGGTACAGAACACAGACTGGGGAATGGTACAGACTGGGGAATGGTAGAGAACACAGACTGGGGGGAATGGTACAGACTGGGGAATGGTAGAGAACACAGACTGGGGAATGGTAGAGAACACAGACTGGGGAATGGTAGAGAACACAGACTGGGGAATGGTAGAGAACACAGACTGGGGAATGGTAGAGAACACAGACTGGGGAATGGTAGAGAACACAGACTGGGGAATGGTAGAGAACACAGACTGGGGAATGGTAGAGAACACAGACTGGGGAATGGTAGAGAACACAGACTGGGGAATGGTACAGACTGGGGAATGGTAGAGAACACAGACTGGGGAATGGTAGAGAACACAGACTGGGGAATGGTAGAGAACACAGACTGGGGAATGGTAGAGAACACAGACTGGGGAATGGTAGAGAACACAGACTGGGGAATGGTAGAGAACACAGACTGGGGAATGGTAGAGAACACAGACTGGGGAATGGTAGAGAACACAGACTGGGAATGGTAGAGAACACAGACTGGGGAATGGTAGAGAACACAGACTGGGGAATGTTAGAGAACACAGACTGGGGAATGGTAGAGAACACAGACTGGGGAATGGTAGAGAACACAGACTGAGGAATGGTAGAGAACACAGACTGGGGAATGGTACAGACACAGGGAATGGTACACAGACTGGGGAATGGTAGAGAACACAGACTGGGGAATGGTAGAGAACACAGACTGGGGAATGGTACAGAACACAGACTGGGGAATGGTAGAGAACACAGACTGGGGAATGGTAGAGAACACAGACTGGGGAATGGTAGAGAACACAGACTGGGGAATGGTAGAGAACACAGACTGGGGAATGGTACAGAACA
Organism: Oncorhynchus nerka; assembly: GCF_034236695.1. NCBI lineage: Eukaryota > Metazoa > Chordata > Actinopteri > Salmoniformes > Salmonidae > Oncorhynchus > Oncorhynchus nerka. Next base: position 7,040,502 of record NC_088417.1, read on the forward strand.
CAGACTGGGGAATGGTACAGAACACAGACTGGGGAATGGTACAGAACACAGACTGGGGAATGGTAGAGAACACAGACTGGGGAATGGTAGAGAACACAGACTGGTGAATGGTGCAGAACACAGACCGGGGAATGGTAGAGAACACAGACCGAGGAATGGTAGAGAACACAGACCGGGGAATGGTAGAGAACACAGACATGGGAATGGTACAGAACACAGACATGGGAATGGTACAGAACACAGACATGGGAATGGTACAGAACACAGACTGGGGAATGGTACAGAACACAGACTGGGGAATGGTAGAGAACACAGACTGGGGAATGGTAGAGAACACAGACTGGGGAATGGTAGAGAACATAGACTGGGGAATGGTAGAGAACACAGACTGGGGAATGGTACAGAACACAGACTGGGGAATGGTAGAGAACACAGACTGGGGAATGGTAGAGAACACATACTGATGGGAATGTTACAGACTGGGGAATGGTAGAGAACACAGACTGGGGAATGGTAGAGAACACAGACTGGGGAATGGTAGAGAACACAGACTGGGGAATGGTAGAGGACACAGACTGGGGAATGGTAGAGAACACAGACTGGGGAATGGTAGAGAACACAGACTGGGGAATGGTACAGACTGGGGAATGGTACAGAACACAGACTGGGGAATGGTACAGACTGGGGAATGGTAGAGAACACAGACTGGGGAATGGTACAGACTGGGGAATGGTAGAGAACACAGACTGGGGAATGGTAGAGAACACAGACTGGGAATGGTAGAGAACACAGACTGGGGAATGGTAGAGAACACAGACTGGGGAATGGTAGAGAACACAGACTGGGGAATGGTAGAGAACACAGACTGGGGAATGGTACAGGGAATGGTACAGAACACAGACTGGGGAATGTTAGAGAACACAGACTGGGGAATGGTAGAGAACATAGACTGAGGAATGGTACAGACTGGGGAATGGTAGAGAACACAGACTGGGGATTGGTAGAGAACACAGACTGGGGAATGGTAGAGAACACAGACTGGGGAATGGTAGAGAACACAGACTGGGGAATGGTAGAGAACACAGACTGGGGAATGGTAGAGAACACAGACTGGGGAATGGTAGAGAACACAGACTGGGGAATGGTAGAGAACACAGACTGGGGAATGGTAGAGAACACAGACTGAGGAATGGTAGAGAACACAGACTGGGGAATGGTACAGACTGGGGAATGGTAGAGAACACAGACTGGGGAATGGTAGAGAACACAGACTGGGGAATGGTAGAGAACACAGACTGGGGAATGGTAGAGAACACAGACTGGGGAATGGTACAGAACACAGACTGGGGAATGGTAGAGAACACAGACTGGGGAATGGTAGAGAACATAGACTGGGGAATGGTAGAGAACACAGACTGGGGAATGGTAGAGAACACAGACTGGGGAATGGTAGAGAACACAGACTGGGGAATGGTACAGAACACAGACTGGGGAATGGTAGAGAACACAGACTGGGGAATGGTAGAGAACACAGACTGGGGAATGGTAGAGAACACAGACTGGTGAATGGTGCAGAACACAGACCGGGGAATGGTAGAGAACACAGACCGAGGAATGGTAGAGAACACAGACCGGGGAATGGTAGAGAACACAGACTGGGGAATGGTAGAGAACACAGACATGGGAATGGTACAGAACACAGACATGGGAATGGTACAGAACACAGACATGGGAATGGTACAGAACACAGACTGGGGAATGGTACAGAACACAGACTGGGGAATGGTAGAGAACACAGACTGAGGAATGGTAGAGAACACAGACTGGGGAATGGTACAGACTGGGGAATGGTACAGAACACAGACTGGGGAATGGTACAGAACACAGACTGGGGAATGGTAGAGCACACAGACTGGGGAATGGTAGAGAACACAGACTGGGGAATGGTAGAGAACACAGACTGGGGAATGGTACAGACTGGGGAATGGTAGAGACTGGGGAATGGTACAGACTGGGGAATGGTAGAGAACACAGACTGGGGAATGGTAGAGAACACAGACTGGGGAATGGTAGAGACTGGGGAATGGTAGAGAACACAGACTGGGGAATGGTAGAGACTGGGGAATGGTAGAGAACACAGACTGGGGAATGGTACAGAACACAGACTGGGGAATGGTAGAGAACACAGACTGGGGAATGGTAGAGAACACCGACTGGGGAATGGTAGAGAACACAGACTGGGGAATGGTAGAGAACACAGACTGGGGAATGGTACAGACTGGGGAATGGTACAGAACACAGACTGGGGAATGGTAGAGAACACAGACTGGGGAATGGTACCGAACACAGACTGGGGAATGGTAGAGAACACAGACTGAGGAATGGTAGAGAACACAGACTGGGGAATGGTACAGAACACAGACTGGGGAATGGTAGAGAACACAGACTGGGGAATGGTAGAGAACACAGACTGGGGAATGGTAGAGAACACAGACTGGGGAATGGTAGAGAACACAGACTGAGGAATGGTAGAGAACACAGACTGGGGAATGGTACAGACTGGGGAATGGTAGAGAACACAGACTGGGGAATGGTAGAGAACACAGACTGGGGAATGGTAGAGAACACAGACTGGGGAATGGTAGAGAACACAGACTGGGGAATGGTAGAGAACATAGACTGGGGAATGGTAGAGAACACATACTGGGGAATGGTAGAGAACACAGACTGGGGAATGGTAGAGAACACAGACTGAGGAATGGTAGAGAACACAGACTGGGGAATGGTAGAGAACACAGACTGGGGAATGGTAGAGAACACAGACTGGGGAATGGTAGAGAACACAGACTGGGGAATGGTAGAGAACACAGACTGGGGAATGGTAGAGAACACAGACTGGGGAATGGTACAGACTGGGGAATGGTAGAGAACACAGACTGGGGAATGGTAGAGAACACAGACGGGGGAATGGTACAGACTGGGGAATGGTAGAGAACACAGACTGGGGAATGGTAGAGAACACAGACTGGGGAATGGTAGAGAACACAGACTGGGGAATGGTACAGACTGGGGAATGGTAGAGAACACAGACTGGGGAATGGTAGAGAACACAGACTGGGGAATGGTAGAGAACACAGACTGGAGAATGGTACAGAACACAGACTGGGGAATGGTAGAGAACACAGACTGGGGAATGGTACAGACTGGGGAATGGTAGTGAACACAGACTGGGAAATGGTAGAGAACACAGACTGGGGAATGGTAGAGAACACAGACTGGGGAATGGTAGAGAACACAGACTGGGGAATGGTAGAGAACACCGACTGGGGAATGGTAGAGAACACCGACTGGGGAATGGTAGAGAACACAGACTGGGGAATGGTAGAGAACACAGACTGGGGAATGGTAGAGAACACAGACGGGGGAATGGTAGAGAACACAGACTGGGGAATGGTAGAGAACATAGACTGGGGAATGGTAGAGAACACAAACTGGGGAATGGTAGAGAACACAGACTGGGGAATGGTAGAGAACACAGACTGGGGAATGGTAGAGAACACAGACTGGGGAATGTTAGAGAACACAGACTGGGGAATGGTAGAGAACACAGACTGGGGAATGGTAGAGAACACAGACTGAGGAATGGTAGAGAACACAGACTGGGGAATGGTAGAGAACACAGACTGGGGAATGGTAGAGAACATAGACTGGGGAATGGTAGAGAACACAGACTGGGGAATGGTAGAGAACACAGACTGGGGAATGGTAGAGAACACAGACTGGGGAATGGTACAGAACACAGACTGGGGAATGGTAGAGAACACAGACTGGGGAATGGTAGAGAACATAGACTGGGGAATGGTAGAGAACACAGACTGGGGAATGGTAGAGAACACAGACTGGGGAATGGTACAGAACACAGACTGGGGAATGGTACAGAACACAGACTGGGGAATGGTACAGAACACAGACTGGGGAATGGTAGAGAACACAGACTGGGGAATGGTAGAGAACACAGACTGGGGAATGGTACAGAACACAGACTGGGGAATGGTACAGAACACAGACTGGGGAATGGTACAGACTGGGGAATGGTACAGACTGGGGAATGGTAGAGAACACAGACTGGGGAATGGTAGAGAACACAGACTGGGGAATGGTAGAGAACACAGACTGGGGAATGGTAGAGAACACAGACTGGGGAATGGTACAGACTGGGGAATGGTAGAGAACACAGACTGGGGAATGGTAGAGAACACAGACTGGGGAATGGTACAGAACACAGACTGGGGAATGGTAGAGAACACAGACTGGGGAATGGTAGAGAACACAGACTGGGGAATGGTACAGACTGGGGAATGGTAGAGAACACAGACTGGGGAATGGTAGAGAACACAGACTGGGGAATGGTACAGAACACAGACTGGGAATGGTAGAGAACACAGACTGGGGAATGGTAGAGAACACAGACTGGGGAATGGTAGAGAACACAGACTGGGGAATGGTACAGACTGGGGAATGGTAGAGAACACAGACTGGGGAATGGTAGAGAACACAGACTGGGGAATGGTAGAGAACACAGACTGGGGAATGGTAGAGAACACAGACTGGGGAATGGTAGAGAACACAGACTGGGGAATGGTACAGACTGGGGAATGGTAGAGAACACAGACTGGGGAATGGTAGAGAACACAGACTGGGGAATGGTAGAGAACACAGACTGGAGAATGGTACAGAACACAGACTGGGGAATGGTAGAGAACACAGACTGGGGAATGGTACAGACTGGGGAATGGTAGTGAACACAGACTGGGAAATGGTAGAGAACACAGACTGGGGAATGGTAGAGAACACAGACTGGGGAATGGTAGAGAACACAGACTGGGGAATGGTAGAGAACACCGACTGGGGAATGGTAGAGAACACCGACTGGGGAATGGTAGAGAACACAGACTGGGGAATGGTAGAGAACACAGACTGGGGAATGGTACAGACTGGGGAATGGTAGAGAACACAGACTGGGGAATGGTAGAGAACACAGACTGGGGAATGGTAGAGAACACAGACTGGGGAATGGTAGAGAACACAGACTGGGGAATGGTAGAGAACACAGACTGGGGAATGGTAGAGAACACAGACTGGGGAATGGTAGAGAACACAAACTGGGGAATGGTAGAGAACACAGACTGGGGAATGGTAGAGAACACAGACTGGGGAATGGTAGAGAACACAGACTGGGGAATGTTAGAGAACACAGACTGGGGAATGGTAGAGAACACAGACTGGGGAATGGTAGAGAACACAGACTGAGGAATGGTAGAGAACACAGACTGGGGAATGGTAGAGAACATAGACTGGGGAATGGTAGAGAACACAGACTGGGGAATGGTAGAGAACACAGACTGGGGAATGGTAGAGAACACAGACTGGGGAATGGTACAGAACACAGACTGGGGAATGGTACAGAACACAGACTGGGGAATGGTAGAGAACACAGACTGGGGAATGGTAGAGAACACAGACTGGGGAATGGTAGAGAACACAGACTGGTGAATGGTGCAGAACACAGACCGGGGAATGGTAGAGAACACAGACCGAGGAATGGTAGAGAACACAGACCGGGGAATGGTAGAGAACACAGACTGGGGAATGGTAGAGAACACAGACTGGGGAATGGTACAGAACACAGACTGGGGAATGGTACAGAACACAGACTGGGGAATGGTACAGACTGGGGAATGGTAGAGAACACAGACTGGGGAATGGTAGAGAACACAGACTGGGGAATGGTAGAGAACACAGACTGGGGAATGGTAGAGAACACAGACTGGGGAATGGTAGAGAACACAGACTGGGAATGGTAGAGAACACAGACTGGTGAATGGTGCAGAACACAGACTGGGGAATGGTAGAGAACACAGACCGAGGAATGGTAGAGAACACAGACTGGGGAATGGTAGAGAACACAGACTGGGGAATGGTAGAGAACACAGACATGGGAATGGTACAGAACACAGACATGGGAATGGTACAGAACACAGACTGGGGAATGGTACAGAACACAGACTGGGGAATGGTAGAGAACACAGACTGAGGAATGGTAGAGAACACAGACATGAGAATGGTACAGAACACAGACTGGGGAATGGTACAGAACACAGACTGGGGAATGGTACAGAACACAGACTGGGGAATGGTAGAGCACACAGACTGGGGAATGGTAGAGAACACAGACTGGGGAATGGTAGAGAACACAGACTGGGGAATGGTACAGACTGGGGAATGGTACAGACTGGGGAATGGTACAGACTGGGGAATGGTACAGACTGGGGAATGGTAGAGACTGGGGAATGGTAGAGAACACAGACTGGGGAATGGTAGAGAACACAGACTGGGGAATGGTAGAGAACACAGACTGGGGAATGGTACAGACTGGGGAATGGTAGAGACTGGGGAATGGTACAGACTGGGGAATGGTAGAGAACACAGACTGGGGAATGGTAGAGAACACAGACTGGGGAATGGTACAGAACACAGACTGGGGAATGGTACAGAACACAGACTGGGGAATGGTAGAGAACACAGACTGGGGAATGGTAGAGAACACAGACTGGGGAATGGTAGAGAACACAGACTGGGGAATGGTAGAGAACACAGACTGGGGAATGGTACAGAACACAGACTGGGGAATGGTACAGACTGGGGAATGGTAGAGAACACATACTGAGGAATGTTACAGACTGGGGAATGGTAGAGAACACAGACTGGGGAATGGTAGAGAACACAGACTGGGGAATGGTAGAGAACACAGACTGGGGAATGGTAGAGGACACAGACTGGGGAATGCTAGAGAACACAGACTGGGGAATGCTAGAGAACACAGACTGGGGAATGGTACAGACTGGGGAATGGTACAGAACACAGACTGGGGAATGGTACAGACTGGGGAATGGTAGAGAACACAGACTGGGGAATGGTACAGACTGGGGAATGGTAGAGAACACAGACTGGGGAATGGTAGAGAACACAGACTGGGGAATGGTAGAGAACACAGACTGGGGAATGGTAGAGAACACAGACTGGGGAATGGTAGAGAACACAGACTGGGGAATGGTAGAGAACACAGACTGGGGAATGGTAGAGAACACAGACTGGGGAATGTTAGAGAACACAGACTGGGGAATGGTAGAGAACATAGACTGAGGAATGGTACAGACTGGGGAATGGTAGAGAACACAGACTGGGGATTGGTAGAGAACACAGACTGGGGAATGGTAGAGAACACAGACTGGGGAATGGTAGAGAACACAGACTGGGGAATGGTAGAGAACACAGACTGGGGAATGGTAGAGAACACAGACTGGGGAATGGTAGAGAACACAGACTGGGGAATGGTAGAGAACACAGACTGGGAATGGTAGAGAACACAGACTGGGGAATGGTAGAGAACACAGACTGGGGAATGGTAGAGAACACAGACTGGGGAATGGTAGAGAACACAGACTGGGGAATGGTAGAGAACACAGACTGGGGAATGGTACAGACTGGGGAATGGTAGAGAACACAGACTGGGGAATGGTAGAGAACACAGACTGGGGAATGGTAGAGAACACAGACTGGGGAATGGTAGAGAACACAGACTGGGGAATGGTACAGAACACAGACTGGGGAATGGTAGAGAACACAGACTGGGGAATGGTAGAGAACACAGACTGGGGAATGGTAGAGAACACAGACTGGGGAATGGTAGAGAACACAGACTGGGAATGGTAGAGAACACAGACTGGGGAATGGTAGAGAACACAGACTGGGGAATGGTAGAGAACACAGACTGGGGAATGGTAGAGAACACAGACTGAGGAATGGTAGAGAACACAGACTGGGGAATGGTACAGACTGGGGAATGGTAGAGAACACAGACTGGGGAATGGTAGAGAACACAGACTGGGGAATGGTAGAGAACACAGACTGGGGAATGGTAGAGAACACAGACTGGGGAATGGTAGAGAACACAGACTGGGGAATGGTACAGAACACAGACTGGGGAATGGTAGAGAACACAGACTGGGAATGGTAGAGAACACAGACTGGGGAATGGTAGAGAACACAGACTGGGGAATGGTAGAGAACACAGACTGGGGAATGGTAGAGAACACAGACTGGGGAATGGTACAGAACACAGACTGGGGAATGGTAGAGAACACAGACTGGGGAATGGTAGAGAACACAGACTGGGGAATGGTAGAGAACACAGACTGGTGAATGGTGCAGAACACAGACCGGGGAATGGTAGAGAACACAGACCGAGGAATGGTAGAGAACACAGACCGGGGAATGGTAGAGAACACAGAATGGGGAATGGTAGAGAACACAGACATGGGAATGGTACAGAACACAGACATGGGAATGGTACAGAACACAGACATGGGAATGGTACAGAACACAGACTGGGGAATGGTACAGAACACAGACTGGGGAATGGTAGAGAACACAGACTGAGGAATGGTAGAGAACACAGACTGGGGAATGGTACAGACTGGGGAATGGTACAGAACACAGACTGGGGAATGGTACAGAACACAGACTGGGGAATGGTAGAGAACACAGACTGGGGAATGGTAGAGAACACAGACTGGGGAATGGTAGAGAACACAGACTGGGGAACACAGACTGGGGAATGGTAGAGACTGGGGAATGGTACAGACTGGGGAATGGTAGAGAACACAGACTGGGGAATGGTAGAGAACACAGACTGGGGAATGGTAGAGACTGGGGAATGGTAGAGAACACAGACTGGGGAATGGTAGAGACTGGGGAATGGTAGAGAACACAGACTGGGGAATGGTACAGAACACAGACTGGGGAATGGTAGAGAACACAGACTGGGGAATGGTAGAGAACACAGACTGGGGAATGGTAGAGAACACAGACTGGGGAATGGTAGAGAACACAGACTGGGGAATGGTACAGACTGGGGAATGGTACAGAACACAGACTGGGGAATGGTAGAGAACACAGACTGGGGAATGGTACCGAACACAGACTGGGGAATGGTAGAGAACACAGACTGAGGAATGGTAGAGAACACAGACTGGGGAATGGTACAGACTGGGGAATGGTAGAGAACACAGACTGGGGAATGGTAGAGAACACAGACTGGGGAATGGTAGAGAACACAGACTGGGGAATGGTAGAGAACACAGACTGAGGAATGGTAGAGAACACAGACTGGGGAATGGTACAGACTGGGGAATGGTAGAGAACACAGACTGGGGAATGGTAGAGAACACAGACTGGGGAATGGTAGAGAACACAGACTGGGGAATGGTAGAGAACACAGACTGGGGAATGGTAGAGAACATAGACTGGGGAATGGTAGAGAACACATACTGGGGAATGGTAGAGAACACAGACTGGGGAATGGTAGAGAACACAGACTGAGGAATGGTAGAGAACACAGACTGGGGAATGGTAGAGAACACAGACTGGGGAATGGTAGAGAACACAGACTGGGGAATGGTAGAGAACACAGACTGGGGAATGGTAGAGAACACAGACTGGGGAATGGTAGAGAACACAGACTGGGGAATGGTACAGACTGGGGAATGGTAGAGAACACAGACTGGGGAATGGTAGAGAACACAGACTGGGGAATGGTACAGACTGGGGAATGGTAGAGAACACAGACTGGGGAATGGTAGAGAACACAGACTGGGGAATGGTAGAGAACACAGACTGGGGAATGGTACAGACTGGGGAATGGTAGAGAACACAGACTGGGGAATGGTAGAGAACACAGACTGGGGAATGGTAGAGAACACAGACTGGAGAATGGTACAGAACACAGACTGGGGAATGGTAGAGAACACAGACTGGGAATGGTACAGACTGGGGAATGGTAGTGAACACAGACTGGGGAATGGTAGAGAACACAGACTGGGGAATGGTAGAGAACACAGACTGGGAATGGTAGAGAACACAGACTGGGGAATGGTAGAGAACACAGACTGGGGAATGGTAGAGAACACAGACTGGGGAATGGTAGAGAACACAGACTGGGGAATGGTAGAGAACACAGACTGGGGAATGGTAGAGAACACAGACTGGGGAATGGTAGAGAACACAGACTGGGGAATGGTAGAGAACACAGACTGGGGAATGGTAGAGAACACAGACTGAGGAATGGTAGAGAACACAGACTGGGGAATGGTAGAGAACACAGACTGGGGAATGGTAGAGAACACAGACTGGGGAATGGTAGAGAACACAGACTGGGGAATGGTAGAGAACACAGACTGGGGAATGGTAGAGAACACAGACTGAGGAATGGTAGAGAACACAGACTGGGAATGGTAGAGAACACAGACTGGGGAATGGTAGAGAACACAGACTGGGGAATGGTAGAGAACACAGACTGGGGAATGGTAGAGAACACAGACTGGGGAATGGTAGAGAACACAGACTGGGGAATGGTACAGAACACAGACTGGGGAATGGTAGAGAACACAGACTGGGGAATGGTAGAGAACATAGACTGGGGAATGGTAGAGAACACAGACTGGGGAATGGTAGAGAACACAGACTGGGGAATGGTACAGAACACAGACTGGGGAATGGTACAGAACACAGACTGGGGAATGGTACAGAACACAGACTGGGGAATGGTAGAGAACACAGACTGGGGAATGGTAGAGAACACAGACTGGGGAATGGTACAGAACACAGACTGGGGAATGGTACAGAACACAGACTGGGAATGGTACAGACTGGGGAATGGTACAGACTGGGGAATGGTAGAGAACACAGACTGGGGAATGGTAGAGAACACAGACTGGGAATGGTAGAGAACACAGACTGGGGAATGGTAGAGAACACAGACTGGGGAATGGTACAGACTGGGAATGGTAGAGAACACAGACTGGGGAATGGTAGAGAACACAGACTGGGGAATGGTACAGAACACAGACTGGGGAATGGTAGAGAACACAGACTGGGGAATGGTAGAGAACACAGACTGGGGAATGGTACAGACTGGGGAATGGTAGAGAACACAGACTGGGGAATGGTAGAGAACACAGACTGGGGAATGGTACAGAACACAGACTGGGGAATGGTAGAGAACACAGACTGGGGAATGGTAGAGAACACAGACTGGGAATGGTAGAGAACACAGACTGGGGAATGGTACAGACTGGGAATGGTAGAGAACACAGACTGGGGAATGGTATGGAGAACACAGACTGGGGAATGGTAGAGAACACAGACTGGGGAATGGTAGAGAACACAGACTGGGGAATGGTAGAGAACACAGACTGGGAATGGTACAGACTGGGAATGGTAGAGAACACAGACTGGGGAATGGTAGAGAACACAGACTGGGGAATGGTAGAGAACACAGACTGGAGAATGGTACAGAACACAGACTGGGGAATGGTAGAGAACACAGACTGGGAATGGTACAGACTGGGGAATGGTAGTGAACACAGACTGGGAAATGGTAGAGAACACAGACTGGGGAATGGTAGAGAACACAGACTGGGAATGGTAGAGAACACAGACTGGGGAATGGTAGAGAACACAGACTGGGGAATGGTAGAGAACACAGACTGGGGAATGGTACAGACTGGGGAATGGTAGAGAACACAGACTGGGGAATGGTACAGAACACAGACTGGGAATGGTACAGAACACAGACTGGGGAATGGTAGAGAACACAGACTGGGGAATGGTACAGACTGGGGAATGGTAGAGAACACAGACTGGGGAATGGTAGAGAACACAGACTGGGGAATGGTAGAGAACACAGACTGGGGAATGGTAGAGAACACAGACTGGGGAATGGTACAGACTGGGGAATGGTAGAGAACACAGACTGGGGAATGGTAGAGAACACAGACTGGGGAATGGTACAGAACACAGACTGGGGAATGGTAGAGAACACAGACTGGGGAATGGTAGAGAACACAGACTGGGGAATGGTACAGACTGGGGAATGGTAGAGAACACAGACTGGGGAATGGTAGAGAACACAGACTGGGGAATGGTACAGAACACAGACTGGGGAATGGTAGAGAACACAGACTGGGGAATGGTAGAGAACACAGACTGGGGAATGGTAGAGAACACAGACTGGGGAATGGTACAGACTGGGGAATGGTAGAGAACACAGACTGGGGAATGGTAGAGAACACAGACTGGGGAATGGTAGAGAACACAGACTGGGGAATGGTAGAGAACACAGACTGGGGAATGGTAGAGAACACAGACTGGGGAATGGTACAGACTGGGGAATGGTAGAGAACACAGACTGGGGAATGGTAGAGAACACAGACTGGGGAATGGTAGAGAACACAGACTGGAGAATGGTACAGAACACAGACTGGGGAATGGTAGAGAACACAGACTGGGGAATGGTACAGACTGGGGAATGGTAGTGAACACAGACTGGGAAATGGTAGAGAACACAGACTGGGGAATGGTAGAGAACACAGACTGGGGAATGGTAGAGAACACAGACTGGGGAATGGTAGAGAACACAGACTGGGGAATGGTAGAGAACACAGACTGGGGAATGGTAGAGAACACAGACTGGGGAATGGTAGAGAACACAGACTGGGGAATGGTACAGACTGGGGAATGGTAGAGAACACAGACTGGGGAATGGTAGAGAACACAGACTGGGGAATGGTAGAGAACACAGACTGGGGAATGGTAGAGAACACAGACTGGGGAATGGTAGAGAACACAGACTGGGGAATGGTAGAGAACACAGACTGGGGAATGGTAGAGAACACAGACTGGGAATGGTAGAGAACACAGACTGGGGAATGGTAGAGAACACAGACTGGGGAATGGTAGAGAACACAGACTGGGAATGGTAGAGAACACAGACTGGGGAATGGTAGAGAACACAGACTGGGGAATGGTAGAGAACACAGACTGACTGGGGAATGGTAGAGAACACAGACTGGGGAATGGTAGAGAACATAGACTGGGAATGGTAGAGAACACAGACTGGGGAATGGTAGAGAACACAGACTGGGGAATGGTAGAGAACACAGACTGGGGAATGGTACAGAACACAGACTGGGGAATGGTACAGAACACAGACTGGGGAATGGTAGAGAACACAGACTGGGGAATGGTAGAGAACACAGACTGGGGAATGGTAGAGAACACAGACTGGTGAATGGTGCAGAACACAGACTGGGGAATGGTAGAGAACACAGACCGAGGAATGGTAGAGAACACAGACTGGGGAATGGTAGAGAACACAGACTGGGGAATGGTAGAGAACACAGACTGGGAATGGTAGAGAACACAGACTGGGGAATGGTAGAGAACACAGACTGGGGAATGGTACAGACTGGGGAATGGTAGAGAACACAGACTGGGGAATGGTAGAGAACACAGACTGGGAATGGTAGAGAACACAGACTGGGGAATGGTAGAGAACACAGACTGGGGAATGGTAGAGAACACAGACTGGGGAATGGTAGAGAACACAGACTGGTGAATGGTGCAGAACACAGACTGGGGAATGGTAGAGAACACAGACCGAGGAATGGTAGAGAACACAGACTGGGGAATGGTAGAGAACACAGACTGGGAATGGTAGAGAACACAGACTGGGAATGGTACAGAACACAGACATGGGGAATGGTACAGAACACAGACTGGGGAATGGTACAGAACACAGACTGGGGAATGGTAGAGAACACAGACTGAGGAATGGTAGAGAACACAGACATGAGAATGGTACAGAACACAGACTGGGGAATGGTACAGAACACAGACTGGGGAATGGTACAGAACACAGACTGGGGAATGGTAGAGCACACAGACTGGGGAATGGTAGAGAACACAGACTGGGGAATGGTAGAGAACACAGACTGGGGAATGGTACAGACTGGGGAATGGTAGAGAACACAGACTGGGGAATGGAACACAGACTGGGGAATGGTACAGACTGGGGAACAGAGACTGGGGAATGGTAGAGAACACAGACTGGGGAATGGTAGAGAACACAGACTGGGGAATGGTAGAGAACACAGACTGGGGAATGGTACAGACTGGGGAATGGTAGAGACTGGGGAATGGTACAGACTGGGGAATGGTAGAGAACACAGACTGGGGAATGGTAGAGAACACAGACTGGGGAATGGTACAGAACACAGACTGGGGAATGGTACAGAACACAGACTGGGGAATGGTAGAGAACACAGACTGGGGAATGGTAGAGAACACAGACTGGGGAATGGTAGAGAACACAGACTGGGGAATGGTAGAGAACACAGACTGGGGAATGGTACAGAACACAGACTGGGGAATGGTACAGACTGGGAATGGTAGAGAACACATACTGAGGAATGTTACAGACTGGGGAATGGTAGAGAACACAGACTGGGGAATGGTAGAGAACACAGACTGGGGAATGGTAGAGAACACAGACTGGGGAATGGTAGAGGACACAGACTGGGGAATGCTAGAGAACACAGACTGGGGAATGGTAGAGAACACAGACTGGGGAATGGTACAGACTGGGGAATGGTACAGAACACAGACTGGGGAATGGTAGAGAACACAGACTGGGGAATGGTAGAGAACACAGACTGGGGAATGGTACAGACTGGGAATGGTAGAGAACACAGACTGGGGAATGGTAGAGAACACAGACTGGGGAATGGTAGAGAACACAGACTGGGAATGGTAGAGAACACAGACTGGGGAATGGTAGAGAACACAGACTGGGAATGGTAGAGAACACAGACTGGGGAATGGTAGAGAACACAGACTGGGGAATGTTAGAGAACACAGACTGGGGAATGGTAGAGAACACAGACTGGGAATGGTACAGACTGGGGAATGGTAGAGAACACAGACTGGGGATTGGTAGAGAACACAGACTGGGGAATGGTAGAGAACACAGACTGGGGAATGGTAGAGAACACAGACTGGGGAATGGTAGAGAACACAGACTGGGGAATGGTAGAGAACACAGACTGGGGAATGGTAGAGAACACAGACTGGGGAATGGTAGAGAACACAGACTGGGGAATGGTAGAGAACACAGACTGGGGAATGTTAGAGAACACAGACTGGGGAATGGTAGAGAACACAGACTGGGGAATGGTAGAGAACACAGACTGAGGAATGGTAGAGAACACAGACTGGGGAATGGTACAGACTGGGGAATGGTAGAGAACACAGACTGGGGAATGGTAGAGAACACAGACTGGGGAATGGTAGAGAACACAGACTGGGGAATGGTAGAGAACACAGACTGGGGAATGGTACAGAACACAGACTGGGGAATGGTAGAGAACACAGACTGGGAATGGTAGAGAACACAGACTGGGGAATGGTAGAGAACACAGACTGGGAATGGTAGAGAACACAGACTGGGGAATGGTACAGAACACAGACTGGGGAATGGTACAGAACACAGACTGGGGAATGGTAGAGAACACAGACTGGGGAATGGTAGAGAACACAGACTGGTGAATGGTGCAGAACACAGACTGGGGAATGGTACAGACTGGGGAATGGTAGAGAACACAGACTGGGGAATGGTAGAGAACACAGACTGGGGAATGGTACAGAACACAGACTGGGGAATGGTACAGAACACAGACTGGGGAATGGTACAGACTGGGGAATGGTAGAGAACACATACTGAGGAATGTTACAGACTGGGGAATGGTAGAGAACACAGACTGGGGAATGGTAGAGAACACAGACTGGGGAATGGTAGAGAACACAGACTGGGGAATGGTAGAGAACACAGACTGGGGAATGGTAGAGGACACAGACTGGGGAATGCTAGAGAACACAGACTGGGGAATGCTAGAGAACACAGACTGGGGAATGGTAC
Organism: Oncorhynchus nerka; assembly: GCF_034236695.1. Lineage (NCBI taxonomy): Eukaryota > Metazoa > Chordata > Actinopteri > Salmoniformes > Salmonidae > Oncorhynchus > Oncorhynchus nerka. The sequence continues at coordinate 7,056,376 of NC_088417.1, forward strand.
AGACTGGGGAATGGTACAGAACACAGACTGGGGAATGGTACAGACTGGGGAATGGTAGAGAACACAGACTGGGGAATGGTACAGACTGGGGAATGGTAGAGAACACAGACTGGGGAATGGTAGAGAACACAGACTGGGGAATGGTAGAGAACACAGACTGGGGAATGGTAGAGAACACAGACTGGGGAATGGTAGAGAACACAGACTGGGGAATGGTAGAGAACACAGACTGGGGAATGGTAGAGAACACAGACTGGGGAATGGTAGAGAACACAGACTGGGGAATGTTAGAGAACACAGACTGGGGAATGGTAGAGAACACAGACTGAGGAATGGTACAGACTGGGAATGGTAGAGAACACAGACTGGGGAATGGTAGAGAACACAGACTGGGGAATGGTAGAGAACACAGACTGGGGAATGGTAGAGAACACAGACTGAGGAATGGTAGAGAACACAGACTGGGGAATGGTAGAGAACACAGACTGGGGAATGGTAGAGAACATAGACTGGGGAATGGTAGAGAACACAGACTGGGGAATGGTAGAGAACACAGACTGGGGAATGGTAGAGAACACAGACTGAGGAATGGTAGAGAACACAGACTGGGGAATGGTAGAGAACATAGACTGGGGAATGGTAGAGAACACAGACTGGGGAATGGTAGAGAACACAGACTGGGGAATGGTACAGACTAGGGAATGGTAGAGAACACAGACTGGGGAATGGTAGAGAACACAGACTGGGGAATGGTAGAGAACACAGACTGGGGAATGGTACAGAACACAGACTGGGGAATGGTAGAGAACACAGACTGGGGAATGGTACAGACTGGGGAATGGTAGTGAACACAGACTGGGAAATGGTAGAGAACACAGACTGGGGAATGGTAGAGAACACAGACTGGGGAATGGTAGAGAACACAGACTGGGGAATGGTAGAGAACACAGACTGGTGAATGGTAGAGAACACCGACTGGGGAATGGTAGAGAACACAGACTGGGGAATGGTAGAGAACACAGACTGGGGAATGGTACAGACTGGGGAATGGTACAGAACACAGACTGGGGAATGGTACAGACTGGGGAATGGTAGAGAACACAGACTGGGGAATGGTAGAGAACACAGACTGGGGAATGGTAGAGAAAACAGACTGGGGAATGGTAGAGAACACAGACTGGGGAATGGTACAGACTGGGGAATGGTAGAGAACACAGACTGGGGAATGGTAGAGAACACAGACTGAGGAATGGTAGAGAACACAGACTGGGGAATGGTAGAGAACACAGACTGGGGAATGGTAGAGAACATAGACTGGGGAATGGTAGAGAACACAGACTGGGGAATGGTAGAGAACACAGACTGGGGAATGGTAGAGAACACAGACTGGGGAATGGTAGAGAACACAGACTGGGGAATGGTAGAGAACACAGACTGGGGAATGGTAGAGAACACAGACTGGGGAATGGTAGAGAACACAGACTGGGGAATGGTAGAGAACACAGACTGGGGAATGGTAGAGAACACAGACTGGGGAATGGTACAGACTGGGGAATGGTAGAGAACACAGACTGGGGAATGGTAGAGAACACAGACTGGGGAATGGTACAGACTGGGGAATGGTAGAGAACACAGACTGGGGAATGGTAGAGAACACAGACTGTGGAATGGTACAGACTGGGGAATGGTAGAGAACACAGACTGGGGAATGGTAGAGAACACAGACTGGGGAATGGTAGAGAACACAGACTGGGGAATGGTAGAGAACACAGACTGGGGAATGGTACAGAAAACAGACTGGGGAATGGTAGGGAACACAGACTGGGGAATGGTACAGACTGGGGAATGGTAGTGAACACAGACTGGGAAATGGTAGAGAACACAGACTGGGGAATGGTAGAGAACACAGACTGGGGAATGGTAGAGAACACAGACTGGGGAATGGTAGAGAACACAGACTGGGGAATGGTAGAGAACACAGACTGGGGAATGGTACAGAACACAGACTGGGGAATGGTACAGAACACAGACTGGGGAATGGTAGAGGACACAGACTGGGGAATGCTAGAGAACACAGACTGGGGAATGGTAGAGAACACAGACTGGGGAATGGTACAGACTGGGGAATGGTACAGAACACAGACTGGGGAATGGTACAGACTGGGGAATGGTAGAGAACACAGACTGGGGAATGGTACAGACTGGGGAATGGTAGAGAACACAGACTGGGGAATGGTAGAGAACACAGACTGGGGAATGGTACAGACTGGGGAATGGTAGAGAACACAGACTGGGGAATGGTAGAGAACACAGACTGTGGAATGGTACAGACTGGGGAATGGTAGAGAACACAGACTGGGGAATGGTAGAGAACACAGACTGGGGAATGGTAGAGAACACAGACTGGGGAATGGTAGAGAACACAGACTGGGGAATGGTAGAGAACACAGACTGGGAATGGTAGAGAACACAGACTGGGGAATGGTAGAGAACACAGACTGGGAATGGTAGAGAACACAGACTGGGGAATGGTAGAGAACACAGACTGGGGAATGGTAGAGAACACAGACTGGGGAATGGTAGAGAACACAGACTGGGGAATGGAATGGTAGAGAACACAGACTGGGGAATGGTAGAGAACACAGACTGGGGAATGGTAGAGAACACAGACTGGGGAATGGTAGAGAACACAGACTGGGGAATGGTAGAGAACACAGACTGGGGAATGGTAGAGAACACAGACTGGGGAATGGTAGAGAACACAGACTGGGGAATGGTAGAGAACACAGACTGGGGAATGGTAGAGAACACAGACTGGGGAATGGTAGAGAACACAGACTGGGGAATGGTACAGAACACAGACTGGGGAATGGTAGAGAACACAGACTGGGGAATGGTACAGACTGGGGAATGGTAGAGAACACAGACTGGGGAATGGTAGAGAACACAGACTGGGGAATGGTAGAGAACACAGACTGGGGAATGGTAGAGAACACAGACTGGGGAATGGTAGAGAACACAGACTGGTGAATGGTAGAGAACACCGACTGGGGAATGGTAGAGAACACAGACTGGGGAATGGTAGAGAACACAGACTGGGGAATGGTACAGACTGGGGAATGGTACAGAACACAGACTGGGGAATGGTACAGAACACAGACTGGGGAATGGTAGAGAACACAGACTGGGGAATGGTAGAGAACACAGACTGGGGAATGGTAGAGAACACAGACTGGGGAATGGTACAGACTGGGGAATGGTAGAGAACACAGACTGGGGAATGGTAGAGAACACAGACTGAGGAATGGTAGAGAACACAGACTGGGGAATGGTAGAGAACACAGACTGGGGAATGGTAGAGAACATAGACTGGGGAATGGTAGAGAACACAGACTGGGGAATGGTAGAGAACACAGACTGGGGAATGGTAGAGAACACAGACTGGGGAATGGTAGAGAACACAGACTGGGGAATGGTAGAGAACACAGACTGGGGAATGGTACAGACTGGGGAATGGTAGAGAACACAGACTGGGGAATGGTAGAGAACACAGACTGGGGAATGGTAGAGAACACAGACTGGGGAATGGTAGAGAACACAGACTGGGGAATGGTAGAGAACACAGACTGGGGAATGGTACAGAAAACAGACTGGGGAATGGTAGGGAACACAGACTGGGGAATGGTACAGACTGGGGAATGGTAGTGAACACAGACTGGGAAATGGTAGAGAACACAGACTGGGGAATGGTAGAGAACACAGACTGGGGAATGGTAGAGAACACAGACTGAGGAATGGTACCGAACACAGACTGGGTAATGGTACAGAACACAGACTGGGGAATGGTACAGAACACAGACTGGGGAATGGTAGAGGACACGGACTGGGGAATGCTAGAGAACACAGACTGGGGAATGCTAGAGAACACAGACTGGGGAATGGTACAGACTGGGGAATGGTACAGAACACAGACTGGGGAATGGTACAGACTGGGGAATGGTAGAGAACACAGACTGGGGAATGGTACAGACTGGGGAATGGTAGAGAACACAGACTGGGGAATGGTAGAGAACACAGACTGGGGAATGGTACAGACTGGGGAATGGTAGAGAACACAGACTGGGGAATGGTAGAGAACACAGACTGGGGAATGGTAGAGAACACAGACTGGGGAATGGTAGAGAACACAGACTGGGGAATGGTACAGAAAACAGACTGGGGAATGGTAGGGAACACAGACTGGGGAATGGTACAGACTGGGGAATGGTAGTGAACACAGACTGGGAAATGGTAGAGAACACAGACTGGGGAATGGTAGAGAACACAGACTGGGGAATGGTACAGAACACAGACTGGGGAATGGTAGAGAACACAGACTGGGAATGGTACAGAACACAGACTGGGGAATGGTACAGAACACAGACTGGGGAATGGTAGAGGACACAGACTGGGGAATGCTAGAGAACACAGACTGGGGAATGGTAGAGAACACAGACTGGGGAATGGTACAGACTGGGGAATGGTACAGAACACAGACTGGGGAATGGTAGAGAACACAGACTGGGGAATGGTAGAGAACACAGACTGGGGAATGGTACAGACTGGGGAATGGTAGAGAACACAGACTGGGGAATGGTAGAGAACACAGACTGGGGAATGGTAGAGAACACAGACTGGGGAATGGTAGAGAACACAGACTGGGGAATGGTAGAGAACACAGACTGGGGAATGGTAGAGAACACAGACTGGGGAATGGTAGAGAACACAGACTGGGGAATGGTACAGACTGGGGAATGGTAGAGAACACAGACTGGGGAATGGTAGAGAACACAGACTGTGGAACAGGGGAATGGTAGAGAACACAGACTGGGGAATGGTAGAGAACACAGACTGGGGAATGGTAGAGAACACAGACTGGGGAATGGTACAGAACACAGACTGGGGAATGGTACAGACTGGGGAATGGTAGAGAACACAGACTGGGGAATGGTACAGACTGGGGAATGGTAGAGAACACAGACTGGGGAATGGTAGAGAACACAGACTGGGGAATGGTACAGACTGGGGAATGGTAGAGAACACAGACTGGGGAATGGTAGAGAACACAGACTGTGGAATGGTACAGAAAACAGACTGGGGAATGGTAGGGAACACAGACTGGGGAATGGTACAGACTGGGGAATGGTAGAGAACACAGACTGGGGAATGGTAGAGAACACAGACTGGGGAATGGTAGAGAACACAGACTGGGGAATGGTACAGAAAACAGACTGGGGAATGGTAGGGAACACAGACTGGGGAATGGTACAGACTGGGGAATGGTAGTGAACACAGACTGGGAAATGGTAGAGAACACAGACTGGGGAATGGTAGAGAACACAGACTGGGGAATGGTACAGAACACAGACTGGGGAATGCTAGAGAACACAGACTGGGGAATGGTAGAGAACACAGACTGGGGAATGGTACAGACTGGGGAATGGTACAGAACACAGACTGGGGAATGGTAGAGAACACAGACTGGGGAATGGTACCGAACACAGACTGGGGAATGGTAGAGAACACAGACTGAGGAATGGTAGAGAACACAGACTGGGGAATGGTACAGACTGGGGAATGGTAGAGAACACAGACTGGGGAATGGTAGAGAACACAGACTGGGGAATGGTAGAGAACACAGACTGGGGAATGGTAGAGAACACAGACTGGGGAATGGTAGAGAACACAGACTGAGGAATGGTAGAGAACACAGACTGGGGAATGGTACAGACTGGGGAATGGTAGAGAACACAGACTGGGGAATGGTAGAGAACACAGACTGGGGAATGGTAGAGAACACAGACTGGGGAATGGTAGAGAACACAGACTGGGGAATGGTAGAGAACACAGACTGGGGAATGGTAGAGAACACAGACTGGGGAATGGTAGAGAACACAGACTGGGGAATGGTAGAGAACACAGACTGGGAATGGTAGAGAACACAGACTGGGGAATGGTAGAGAACACAGACTGGGGAATGGTAGAGAACACAGACTGGGGAATGGTAGAGAACACAGACTGGGGAATGGTAGAGAACACAGACTGGGGAATGGTAGAGAACACAGACTGGGGAATGGTAGAGAACACAGACTGGGGAATGGTACAGAACACAGACTGGGGAATGGTAGAGAACACAGACGGGGGAATGGTACAGACTGGGGAATGGTAGAGAACACAGACTGGGGAATGGTAGAGAACACAGACTGGGGAATGGTAGAGAACACAGACTGGGGAATGGTACAGACTGGGGAATGGTAGAGAACACAGACTGGGGAATGGTAGAGAACACAGACTGGGGAATGGTAGAGAACACAGACTGGGGAATGGTACAGAACACAGACTGGGGAATGGTAGAGAACACAGACTGGGGAATGGTACAGACTGGGGAATGGTAGTGAACACAGACTGGGAAATGGTAGAGAACACAGACTGGGGAATGGTAGAGAACACAGACTGGGGAATGGTAGAGAACACAGACTGGGGAATGGTAGAGAACACAGACTGGTGAATGGTAGAGAACACCGACTGGGGAATGGTAGAGAACACAGACTGGGGAATGGTAGAGAACACAGACTGGGGAATGGTACAGACTGGGGAATGGTACAGAACACAGACTGGGGAATGGTAGAGAACACAGACTGGGGAATGGTAGAGAACACAGACTGGGGAATGGTAGAGAACACAGACTGGGGAATGGTAGAGAACACAGACTGGGGAATGGTAGAGAACACAGACTAGAGAACACAGGGGAATGGTAGAGAACACAGACTGGGGAATGGTAGAGAACACAGACTGGGGAATGGTAGAGAACACAGACTGGGGAATGGTAGAGAACACAGACTGGGGGAATGGGGAATGGTAGAGAACACAGACTGGGGAATGGTAGAGAACACAGACTGGGGAATGGTACAGACTGGGGAATGGTAGAGAACACAGACTGGGGAATGGTAGAGAACACAGACTGGGGAATGGTAGAGAACACAGACTGGGGAATGGTAGAGAACACAGACTGGGGAATGGTACAGAAAACAGACTGGGGAATGGTAGGGAACACAGACTGGGGAATGGTACAGACTGGGGAATGGTAGTGAACACAGACTGGGAAATGGTAGAGAACACAGACTGGGGAATGGTAGAGAACACAGACTGGGGAATGGTAGAGAACACAGACTGGGGAATGGTACAGAACACAGACTGGGGAATGGTACAGAACACAGACTGGGGAATGGTACAGAACACAGACTGGGGAATGGTAGAGAACACAGACTGGGGAATGGTACAGAACACAGACTGGGGAATGGTACAGAACACAGACTGGGGAATGGTACAGAACACAGACTGGGGAAGAACACAGACTGGGGAATGGTAGAGGACACAGACTGGGGAATGCTAGAGAACACAGACTGGGGAATGCTAGAGAACACAGACTGGGGAATGGTACAGACTGGGGAATGGTACAGAACACAGACTGGGGAATGGTACAGACTGGGGAATGGTAGATAACACAGACTGGGGAATGGTAGAGACTGGGGAATGGTAGAGAACACAGACTGGGGAATGGTAGAGAACACAGACTGGGGAATGGTACAGACTGGGGAATGGTAGATAACACAGACTGGGGAATGGTAGAGACTGGGGAATGCTAGAGAACACAGACTGGGGAATGCTAGAGAACACAGACTGGGGAATGGTACAGACTGGGGAATGGTACAGAACACAGACTGGGGAATGGTACAGACTGGGGAATGGTAGATAACACAGACTGGGGAATGGTAGAGACTGGGGAATGGTAGAGAACACAGACTGGGGAATGGTAGAGAACACAGACTGGGGAATGGTAGAGAACACAGACTGTGGAATGGTAGAGAACACAGACTGGGGAATGGTAGAGAACACAGACTGGGGAATGGTACAGACTGGGGAATGGTAGAGAACACAGACTGGGGAATGGTACAGACTGGGGAATGGTAGAGAACACAGACTGGGGAATGGTAGAGAACACAGACTGGGGAATGGTAGAGAACACAGACTGGGGAATGGTAGAGAACACAGACTGGGGAATGGTAGAAAACACAGACTGGGGAATGGTACAGAACACAGACTGGGGAATGGTACAGACTGGGGAATGGTAGAGAACACAGACTGTGGAATGGTACAGACTGGGGAATGGTAGAGAACACAGACTGGGGAATGGTAGAGAACACAGACTGGGGAATGGTAGAGAACACAGACTGGGGAATGGTAGAGAACACAGACTGGGGAATGGTACAGAAAACAGACTGGGGAATGGTAGGGAACACAGACTGGGGAATGGTACAGACTGGGGAATGGTAGTGAACACAGACTGGGAAATGGTAGAGAACACAGACTGGGGAATGGTAGAGAACACAGACTGGGGAATGGTACAGAACACAGACTGGGGAATGGTACAGAACACAGACTGGGGAATGGTAGAGGACACAGACTGGGGAATGCTAGAGAACACAGACTGGGGAATGCTAGAGAACACAGACTGGGGAATGGTACAGACTGGGGAATGGTACATAACACAGACTGGGGAATGGTACAGACTGGGGAATGGTAGAGAACACAGACTGGGGAATGGTACAGACTGGGGAATGGTAGAGAACACAGACTGGGGAATGGTAGAGAACACAGACTGGGGAATGGTAGAGAACACAGACTGGGGAATGGTAGAGAACACCGACTGGGGAATGGTAGAGAACACAGACTGGGGAATGGTAGAGAACACAGACTTGGGGAATGGTAGAGAACACAGACTGAGGAATGGTAGAGAACACAGACTGGGGAGAACACAGACTGGGGAATGGTAGAGAACACAGACTGGGGAATGGTAGAGAACACAGACTGGGGAATGGTACAGAACACAGACTGGGGAATGGTAGAGAACACAGACTGGGGAATGGTAGAGAACACAGACTGGGGAATGGTAGAGAACACAGACTGGGGAATGGTACAGAACACAGACTGAGGAATGGTACAGAACACAGACTGGGGAAGGGTAGAGAACACAGACTGGGGAATGGTACAGAACACAGACTGGGGAATGGTACAGAACACAGACTGGGGAATGGTAGAGAACACAGACTGGGGAATGGTAGAGAACACAGACTGGGGAATGGTAGAGAACACAGACTGGGGAATGGTAGAGAACACAGACTGGGGAATGGTAGAGAACACAGACTGGGGAATGGTAGAGAACACAGAACACAGGTCATCACTGTGGGTTTGATGTGTTGGTAGGTCATCACTGTGGGTTTGATGTGTTGGTAGGTCATCACTGTGGGTTTTATGTTTGGATCACTGTGGGCTCGATGTGTTGGCAGGTCATCACTGTGGGCTCGATGTTTGGATCACTGTGGGTTTGATGTGTTGGTAGGTCATCACTGTGGGCTCGATGTTTGCCTATAATGGTTGAATAGCAAGTTGGTCTTGGTGCACTGGCTCCCTGTTGGTTAATCAGTAGAATGACAGGGAAGTATACAAATGAATGTCTCATCATTGTTTAACTGGCTAGTAGGCTAGCTACTCCTTTTAAAGTGTTTATCGTTAACATACCTGGTAACCTGTTCTCCTCAGAACCGCCAGCCAATGATGATCCAGATGAGTGGAGTGTCCAATATGAACCCAACTTTACAGTCCAACAACCCCAACCAGGTAACTGAGATTATATATCAATATGACCCTCTACAGTCCAACATCCCAACCAGGTAATTTACTGAGATTCTCACATAGTAATGTAATATGATAGAAATGTTATTTAATTCAGCATAACATTTTTGTAAGAAACATCTAGTTCAATCACTTTCTCCCCCTCTCCCTCCAGGGGACCATCAATGCTCAGATGTTAGCCCAGCGTCAGCGTGAGCTGCTCAGTAACCACCTCAGACAGCGCCAGCTGGAGCACCAGAGACAACAACAACAACAGAGGAACATGGTGATGAGAGCCCAGGGACTCAACCTACCTCCCAATATGGCCGCCGCCAACATGGCTGCTGCAAGTGGCCAATCAGGAGAGCTGAGTAACCCCCGGATCCCCCAGACCACCAACCCTCAGCAGTTCCCCTTCCCACCCAGCTACGGTACCAGTACAGGCCCAGCCCCTGGCTTCACCCCCTCCTCCTCCTCCTCCTCCTCCTCCTCCTCACCCCTCTACCAGCCCCTCCTCCCCCTCCTCCTCCCCCTCCTCCTCCTCCTCCTCCTCCTCAACCCTCTACCAGCCCCTGGCTTCACCCCCCCCTCCTCCTCCTCCTCCTCCTCACCCCTCTACCAGCCCCTCCTCCTCCTCCTCCTCCTCCTCCTCCTCAACCCTCTACCAGCCCCTTCTCCTCCCCCCTCTCCCCCAGCCTGCCCTCCTCTCTCTGCCCCCTGCATGGCTCTCCCAGATGATGATGGCGGGTGCAGGACAGTTTGGGGCTGTAGTCAGCCCTCATATACAGCAGCTCAGTGCCTTTCAGTTCCCAAACGGCCTTATAACCCACTAACCAAACCCCTTGTTGGTGTGTGTGATAGGGTTGGTGTGTGTATTAGGGTTGGTGTGTATTAGGGTTGGTGTGTGTATTAGGGTTGGTGTGTGTGATAGGGTTGGTGTGTGTGATAGGGTTGGTGTGTGTGATAGGGTTGGTGTGTGTGACAGGGTTGGTGTGTGTATTAGGGTTGGTGTCTATTAGGGTTGGTGTGTGTATTAGGGTTGGTGTGTGTGATAGGGTTGGTGTGTGTGTGATAGGGTTGGTGTGTGTGACAGGGTTGGTGTGTGTGATAGGGTTGGTGTGTGTGACAGGGTTGGTGTGTGTGACAGGGTTGGTGTGTGTGACAGGGTTGGTGTGTGTGATAGGGTTGGTGTGTGTGACAGGGTTGGTGTGTGTATTAGGGTTGGTGTGTGTGATAGGGTTGGTGTGTGTGATAGGGTTGGTGTGTGTGATAGGGTTGGTGTGTGTGATAGGGTTGGTGTGTGTGACAGGGTTGGTGTGTGTATTAGGGTTGGTGTGTGTGATAGGGTTGGTGTGTGTATTAGGGTTGGTGTGTGTGATAGGGTTGGTGTGTATTAGGGTTGGTGTGTGTGATAGGGTTGGTGTGTGTGATAGGGTTGGTGTGTGTGATAGGGTTGGTGTGTGTATTAGGGTTGGTGTGTGTATTAGGGTTGGTGTGTGTATTAGGGTTGGTGTGTGTGATAGGGTTGGTGTGTGTGATAGGGTTGGTGTGTGTGATAGGGTTGGTGTGTGTATTAGGGTTGGTGTGTGTGATAGGGTTGGTGTGTGTGATAGGGTTGGTGTGTGTGACAGGGTTGGTGTGTGTATTAGGGTTGGTGTGTGATAGGGTTGGTGTGTGTGACAGGGTTAGTGTGTGTATTAGGGTTGGTGTGTGTGACAGGGTTGGTGTGTGTGATAGGGTTGGTGTGTGTGATTAGGGTTGGTGTGTGTGATTAGGGTTGGTGTGTGTGATTAGGGTTGGTGTGTGTGATAGGGTTGGTGTGTGTATTAGGGTTGGTGTGTGACAGGGTTGGTGTGTGTATTAGGGTTGGTGTGTGTGACAGGGTTGGTGTGTGTGATTAGGGTTGGTGTGTGTGACAGGGTTGGTGTGTGTGACAGGGTTGGTGTGTGACAGGGTTGGTGTGTGTGACAGGGTTGGTGTGTGTATTAGGGTTGTGTGTGTATTAGGGTTGGTGTGTGACAGGGTTGGTGTGTGTATTAGGGTTGGTGTGTGTATTAGGGTTGGTGTGTGTGAGGGTTAGGGTTGGTGTGTGTGATAGGGTTGGTGTGTGTGATAGGGTTGGTGTGTGTGATAGGGTTGGTGTGTGTGATAGGGTTGGTGTGTGTGATTAGGGTTGGTGTGTGTATTAGGGTTGGTGTGTGTATTAGGGTTGGTGTGTGTTAGGGTTGGTGTGTGTGATTAGGGTTGGTGTGTGTGACAGGGTTGGTGTGTGTGACAGGGTTGGTGTGTGTGACAGGGTTGGTGTGTGTGATAGGGTTGGTGTGTGTGACAGGGTTGGTGTGTGTGATAGGGTTGGTGTGTGTGACAGGGTTGGTGTGTGATAGGGTTGGTGTGTGTGATAGGGTTGGTGTGTGTGATAGGGTTGGTGTGTGTGATAGGGTTGGTGTGTGACAGGGTTGGTGTGTATTAGGGTTGGTGTGTGTATTAGGGTTGTGTGTGTGACAGGGTTGGTGTGTGTGATAGGGTTGGTGTGTGTGACAGGGTTGGTGTGTGATAGGGTTGGTGTGTGTGATTAGGGTTGGTGTGTGTGATAGGGTTGGTGTGTGTGATAGGGTTGGTGTGTGTGACAGGGTTGGTGTGTGATAGGGTTGGTGTGTGTGATAGGGTTGGTGTGTGTGATAGGGTTGGTGTGTGTGACAGGGTTGGTGTGTATTAGGGTTGGTGTGTGTATTAGGGTTGGTGTGTGTGATAGGGTTGGTGTGTGTGATAGGGTTGGTGTGTGTATTAGGGTTGGTGTGTGTATTAGGGTTGGTGTGTGTGATAGGGTTGGTGTGTGTATTAGGGTTGGTGTGTGTGACAGGGTTGGTGTGTGTAATAGGGTTGGTGTGTGTGACAGGGTTGGTGTGTGTGACAGGGTTGGTGTGTGTGACAGGGTTGGTGTGTGTGATAGGGTTGTGTGTGTGACAGGGTTGGTGTGTGTGATAGGGTTGGTGTGTGTGACAGGGTTGGTGTGTGTGATAGGGTTGTGTGTGTATTAGGGTTGGTGTGTGTATTAGGGTTGGTGTGTGTGACAGGGTTGGTGTGTGTGACAGGGTTGGTGTGTGTGACAGGGTTGGTGTGTGTGATAGGGTTGGTGTGTGTGACAGGGTTGTGTGTGTGATAGGGTTGGTGTGTGTGACAGGGTTGGTGTGTGTGATAGGGTTGTGTGTGTGATAGGGTTGGTGTGTGTGATAGGGTTGGTGTGTGTGACAGGGTTGGTGTGTATTAGGGTTGGTGTGTGTATTAGGGTTGGTGTGTGTGATAGGGTTGGTGTGTGTGATAGGGTTGGTGTGTGTATTAGGGTTGGTGTGTGTATTAGGGTTGGTGTGTGTGATAGGGTTGGTGTGTGTATTAGGGTTGGTGTGTGTGACAGGGTTGGTGTGTGTATTAGGGTTGGTGTGTGTGACAGGGTTGGTGTGTGTGACAGGGTTGGTGTGTGTGACAGGGTTGGTGTGTGTGATAGGGTTGGTGTGTGTGACAGGGTTGGTGTGTGTGATAGGGTTGGTGTGTGTGACAGGGTTGGTGTGTGTGATAGGGTTGGTGTGTGTATTAGGGTTGGTGTGTGTGACAGGGTTGGTGTGTGTATTAGGGTTGGTGTGTGTATTAGGGTTGGTGTGTGTATTAGGGTTGGTGTGTGATAGGGTTGGTGTGTGTGATAGGGTTGGTGTGTGTGATAGGGTTGGTGTGTGTGACAGGGTTGGTGTGTGTGATAGGGTTGGTGTGTGTGATTAGGGTTGGTGTGTGTGATAGGGTTGGTGTGTGTGATAGGGTTGGTGTGTGTGACAGGGTTGGTGTGTGTATTAGGGTTGGTGTGTGTGACAGGGTTGGTGTGTGTGATAGGGTTGGTGTGTGTGACAGGGTTGGTGTGTGTGATTAGGGTTGGTGTGTGATAGGGTTGTGTGTGTGATAGGGGTGTGTGTGATAGGGTTTGGTGTGATAAAGGTTAGGGTTGGTGTGTGTGACAGGGTTGGTGTGTATTAGGGTTGTGTGTGTGAGGGGGTTGGTGTGTGTGACAGGGTTGGTGTGTGATAGGGTTGGTGTGTGTGATAGGGTTGGTGTGTGTATTAGGGTTGGTGTGTGTGACAGGGTTGGTGTGTGTGACAGGGTTGGTGTGTGTGATAGGGTTGTGTGTTATTAGGGTTGGTGTGTGTGATAGGGTTGTGTGTGTGTGACAGGGTTGGTGTGTGTGATAGGGTTGGTGTGTGTGATAGGGTTGTGTGTGTGACAGGGTTGTGTGTGTGATAGGGTTGGTGTGTGTGATAGGGTTGGTGTGTGTGATAGGGTTGGTGTGTGTGATAGGGTTGGTGTGTGTGAACAGGGTTGGTGTGTGTGATAGGGTTGAGGTGTTGTATTAGGGTTGGTGTGTGTACAGGGTTGGTGTGTGACAGGGTTGGTGTGTGTGATAGGGTTGGTGTGTGTGATAGGGTTGGTGTGTGTGATAGGGTTGGTGTGTGTGACAGGGTTGGTGTGTGTGATAGGGTTGGTGTGTGTGATAGGGTTGGTGTGTGTGATAGGGTTGGTGTGTGTGACAGGGTTGGTGTGTGTTAGGGTTGGTGTGTGTGAGGGTTAGGGTTGGTGTGTGTGATAGGGTTGGTGTGTATTAGGGTTGGTTGTGTGTGATAGGGTTGGTGTGTGTGATAGGGTTGGTGTGTGTATTAGGGTTGGTGTGTGACAGGGTTGGTGTGTGTGATAGGGTTGGTGTGTGTATTAGGGTTGGTGTGTGTATTAGGGTTGGTGTGTGTGACAGGGTTGGGTGTGTGTGACAGGGTTGTGTGTGTATTAGGGTTGGTGTGTGTGACAGGGTTGGTGTGTGTGACAGGGTTGGTGTGTGTGACAGGGTTGGTGTGTGATAGGGTTGGTGTGTGACAGGGTTGGTGTGTATTAGGGTTGGTGTGTGTATTAGGGTTGGTGTGTGTGACAGGGTTGGTGTGTGATAGGGTTGGTGTGTGTGATAGGGTTGGTGTGTGTATTAGGGTTGGTGTGTGTGACAGGTTGGTGTGTATTAGGGTTGGTGTGTGTGATAGGGTTGGTGTGTGTGATAGGGTTGGTGTGTGATAGGGTTGGTGTGTGTGACAGGGTTGGTGTGTGTGACAGGGTTGTGTGTGTGATAGGGTTGGTGTGTGATAGGATTGGTGTGTGATAGGGTTGGTGTGTGTGATAGGGTTGGTGTGTGTGACAGGGTTGGTGTGTGTATTAGGGTTGGTGTGTGTGACAGGGTTGTGTGTGTGATAGGGTTGGTGTGTGTGATTAGTGTTGGTGTATGTGACAGGGTTGGTGTGTGTGATAGGGTTGGTGTGTGTGATAGGGTTGGTGTGTGTGATAGGGTTGTGTGTGTGACAGGGTTGGTGTGTGTGATTAGGGTTGTGTGTCTATTAGGGTTGGTGTGTGTATTAGGGTTGGTGTGTGTGATAGGGTTGGTGTGTGTGATAGGGTTGGTGTGTGTGATAGGGTTGGTGTGTGTGATAGGGTTGGTGTGTGTGATAGGGTTGGTGTGTGTGATAGGGTTGGTGTGTGTGACAGGGTTGGTGTGTGTGATAGGGTTGGTGTGTGACAGGGTTGGTGTGTGTATTAGGGTTGGTGTGTGTGATAGGGTTGTGTGTATAGGGTTGGTGTGTGTGATAGGGTTGGTGTGTGTGATAGGGTTGGTGTGTGTGACAGGGTTGGTGTGTGTATTAGGGTTGGTGTGTGTGATAGGGTTGGTGTGTGTATTAGGGTTGGTGTGTGATAGGGTTGGTGTGTATTAGGGTTGGTGTGTGTGATAAGGGTTGGTGTGTGTGATAGGGTTGGTGTGTGTGATAGGGTTGGTGTGTGTATTAGGGTTGGTGTGTGTGATAGGGTTGGTGTGTGTATTAGGGTTGGTGTGTGTGATAGGGTTGGTGTGTGTGATAGGGTTGTGTGTGTGATAGGGTTGGTGTGTGTATTAGGGTTGGTGTGTGTGATAGGGTTGGTGTGTGTGATAGGGTTGGTGTGTGTGATAGGGTTGGTGTGTGTGATAGGGTTGGTGTGTGTGATAGGGTTGTGTGACAGGGTTGTGTGTGATAGGGTTGGTGTGTGTGATTAGGGTTGGTGTGTAGGGTTGTGTGTGACAGGGTTGGTGTGTGTATTAGGGTTGGTGTGTGTGATAGGGTTGGTGTGTGTATTAGGGTTGGTGTGTGTGATAGGGTTGGTGTGTGTATAGGGTTGGTGTGTGTATTAGGGTTGGTGTGTGTGATAGGGTTGGTGTGTGTGATAGGGTTGGTGTGTGTGACAGGGTTGGTGTGTGTATTAGGGTTGGTGTGTGTGACAGGGTTGGTGTGTGTGACAGGGTTGGTGTGTGTGACAGGGTTGGTGTGTGTGATAGGGTTGGTGTGTGTGACAGGGTTGGTGTGTGTGATAGGGTTGGTGTGTGTGACAGGGTTGGTGTGTGTTAGGGTTGGTGTGTGTGATAGGGTTGTGTGTGTGATAGGG
Organism: Oncorhynchus nerka; assembly: GCF_034236695.1. Taxonomy (NCBI): domain Eukaryota; kingdom Metazoa; phylum Chordata; class Actinopteri; order Salmoniformes; family Salmonidae; genus Oncorhynchus; species Oncorhynchus nerka. The sequence continues at coordinate 7,072,573 of NC_088417.1, forward strand.
TTGGTGTGTGTATTAGGGTTGGTGTGTGTGACAGGGTTGGTGTGTGTGATAGGGTTGGTGTGTGTATTAGGGTTGGTGTGTGTGACAGGGTTGGTGTGTGTGATAGGGTTGTGTGTGTGACAGGGTTGGTGTGTGTATTAGGGTTGGTGTGTGTGACAGGGTTGGTGTGTGTGACAGGGTTGGTGTGTGTAGGGTTGGTGTGTGTGATAGGGTTGGTGTGTGTGACAGGGTTGGTGTGTGATAGGGTTGGTGTGTGTGACAGGGTTGGTGTGTGTGACAGGGTTGGTGTGTGTGATAGGGTTGGTGTGTGTGATAGGGTTGGTGTGTGTGATAGGGTTGTGTGTGTGACAGGGTTGGTGTGTGATTAGGGTTGGTGTGTGTGATAGGGTTGGTGTGTGTATTAGGGTTGGTGTGTGTGACAGGGTTGGTGTGTGTGATAGGGTTGGTGTGTCAGGTGTGTATTAGGGTTGGTGTGTGTGATAGGGTTGGTGTGTGTGATAGGGTTGTGTGTGTAGGGTTGGTGTGTGTGACAGGGTTGGTGTGTGTGATAGGGTTGGTGTGTGTGACAGGGTTGGGTGTTAGGGTTGGTGTGTGACAGGGTTGGTGTGTGATAGGGTTGGTGTGTGTGATAGGGTTGGTGTGTGTGATAGGGTTGGTGTGTGTGATAGGGTTGGTGTGTGATAGGGTTGGTGTGTGTATTAGGGTTGGTGTGTGTGACAGGGTTGGTGTGATTAGGGTTGGTGTGTGTATTAGGGTTGGTGTGTGTGATTAGGGTTGGTGTGTGTGATAGGGTTGGTGTGTGATAGGGTTGGTGTGTGTGATTAGGGTTGGTGTGTGTGATAGGGTTGGTGTGTGTGACAGGGTTGGTGTGTGTAGGGTTGGTGTGTGTATTAGGGTTGGGTTGTGATAGGGTTGTGTGTGACAGGGTTGGTGTGTGTGATAGGGTTGTGTGTGTGTGTGACAGGGTTGGTGTGTGTGACAGGGTTGGTGTGTGTGATAGGGTTGTGTGTGTGATTAGGGTTGGTGTGTGATAGGGTTGGTGTGTGTGACAGGGTTGGTGTGTGTGATAGGGTTGTGTGTGTTAGGGTTGGGTGGTAGGGTTGTGTGATAGGGTTGGTGGTGTGATAGGGTTGGTGTGTGTGATAGGTTGTAGGGTTGTGTGATTAGGGTTGGTGTGTGTGATAGGGTTGGTGTTGATAGGGTTGTGTGTGTGACAGGGTTGGTGTGTGTATTAGGGTTGGTGTGTGTGATAGGGTGGTGTGTGACAGGGTTGGTGTGTGTGATAGGGTTGTGTGTGATAGGGTTGGTGTGTGTGACAGGGTTGGTGTGTGTGACAGGGTTGGTGTGTGTGACAGGGTTGGTGTGTGTGATAGTGTGTGACAGGGTTGGTGTGTGTGATAGGGTTGGTGTGTGTGATAGGGTTGTGTGTGATTAGGGTTGGTGTGTGTGATAGGGTTGGTGTGTGTATTAGGGTTGTGTGTGATAGGTTGTGTGTGATAGGGGTTGGTGTGTGTGATAGGGTTGGTGTGTGTGATAGGGTTGGTGTGTGTGATAGGGTTGGTGTGTGTGATAGGGTTGGTGTGTGTGATAGGGTTGGTGTGTGTATTAGGGTTGTGTGTGACAGGGTTGTGACAGGGTTGTGTGTGACAGGGTTGGTGTGTGTGATAGGGTTGGTGTGTGTGATAGGGTTGGTGTGTGTGACAGGGTTGGTGTGTGTGACAGGGTTGGTGTGTGTGATTAGGGTTGGTGTGTGTGACAGGGTTGGTGTGTGTGATAGGGTTGGTGTGTGTGACAGGGTTGGTGTGTTGGTTGTGTGTATTAGGGTTGGTGTGTGTGACAGGGTTGGTGTGTGTGATAGGGTTGGTGTGTGTGACAGGGTTGGTGTGTATTAGGGTTGGTGTGTGTGACAGGGTTGGTGTGTGTGACAGGGTTGGTGTGTGTGATAGGGTTGGTGTGTGTGATAGGGTTGGTGTGTGTGACAGGGTTGACAGGGTTGTGTGTGATAGGGTTGGTGTGTGTGATAGGGTTGGTGTGTGTGATAGGGTTGTGTGTGTGATAGGGTTGGTGTGTGTGACAGGGTTGGTGTGTGTTGGTGTGTGTATTAGGGTTGGTGTGTGACAGGGTTGGTGTGTGTGACAGGGTTGGTGTGTGTGATAGGGTTGGTGTGTGTGATAGGGTTGGTGTGTGTGACAGGGTTGGTGTGTGTGATAGGGTTGGTGTGTGTGACAGGGTTGGTGTGTGATAGGGTTGGTGTGTGACAGGGTTGGTGTGTGTGATAGGGTTGGTGTGTGTGATAGGGTTGGTGTGTGTGATAGGGTTGGTGTGTGTGATAGGGTTGGTGTGTGTGACAGGGTTGGTGTGTATTAGGGTTGGTGTGTGTGATAGGGTTTGTGTGTGATAGGGTTGGTGTGTGTAAGGGTTAGGGTGACAGGGTGTGTGTATAGGGTTGGTGTGTGTATTAGGGTTGGTATTAGGGTGTGTGACAGGGTTGGTGTGTGTGTGATTAGGGTTGGTGTGTGTGACAGGGTTGGTGTGTGTATTAGGGTTGGTGTGTGTGATAGGGTTGGTGTGTGATAGGGTTGGGTGTGTGACAGGGTTGTGTGTGTATTAGGGTTGTGTGTGTGTAGGACAGGGTTGGTGTGTGTGATAGGGTTGGTGTGTGTGATAGGGTTGGTGTATGTATTAGGGTTGGTGTGTGATAGGGTTGGTGTGTATTAGGGTTGGTGTGTGTGATAGGGTTGGTGTGTGTGATAGGGTTGGTGTGTGATAGGGTTGGTGTGTGTGACAGGGTTGGTGTGTGTGACAGGGTTGGTGTGTGATAGGTTGGTGTGTGATAGGATTGGTGTGTGATAGGGTTGGTGTGTGTGACAGGGTTGGTGTGTGACAGGGTTGGTGTGTGTATTAGGTTGGTGTGTGTGACAGGGTTGGTGTGTGATAGGGTTGTGTGTGTGATAGGGTTGGTGTGTGATTAGGGTTGGTGTGTGATAGGGTTGGTGTGTGTGATAGGGTTGGTGTGTGTGATAGGGTTGTGTGTGTGATATGGTTGGTGTGGTGATAGGATTGGTGTGTGTGATAGGGTTGGTGTGTGTGATAGGGTTGGTGTGTATTAGGGTTGGTGTGTGTGATAGGATTGTGTGTGTGATAGGATTGGTGTGTGATAGGGTTGGTGTGTGTGATAGGATTGGTGTGATAGGTTGGTGTGTGTGTATTAGGGTTGGTGTGGGTTGGTTGTGTGTGTATTAGGGTTAGGGTTGGTGTGTGTGATAGGGTTGGTGTGTGTGATTAGGGTTGTGTGTGTGACAGGGTTGGTGTGTGTGTTGGTGTGAGGGGTTGTGTGTGTGATAGGGTGTGTGTGTGTGTGTGACAGGTTGGTGTGTGATAGGGGTGTGTGTGATAGGTTGGTGTGTGTATTAGGTTGGTGTGTGTGATAGGGTTGGTGTGTGTATTAGGGTTGGTGTGTGTGATAGGGTTGGTGTGTGATTAGGGTTGGTGTGTGTGATAGGGTTGGTGTGTGATTAGGGTTGGTGTGTGTGATAGGGTTGGTGTGTGTATTAGGGTTGGTGTGTGTGAGGGTTGGTGTGTGTGATAGGGTTGGTGTGTGTATTAGGGTTGGTGTGTGTGATAGGGTTGGTGTGTATTAGGGTTGGTGTGTGTGATAGGGTTGGTGTGTGTTGGTGTGTATTAGGGTTGGTGTGTGTGATAGGGTTGGTGTGTGTATAGGGTTGGTGTGTGATTAGGGTTGGTGTGTGTGACAGGGTTGGTGTGTGTATTAGGGTTGGTGTGTGTATTAGGGTTGGTGTGTGTGACAGGGTTGGTATTGGTGTGATAGTTGGTGTGTGTGACAGGGTTGGTGTGTGTGACAGGGTTGGTGTGTGTGATAGGGTTGGTGTGTGTGATAGGTTGGTGTGTGACAGGGTTGGGTGTGTTAGGGTTGTGTGTGTGATAGGGTTGTGTGTGTGACAGGGTTGGTGTGTGTGATAGGGTTGGTGTGTGTGATAGGGTTGTGTGTGTGATTAGGGTTGGTGTGTGTGATAGGTGTGACAGGGTTGGTGTGTGTGATAGGGTTGTGTGTGTATTAGGGTTGGTGTGTGTGATAGGGTTGGTGTGTGTGATAGGGTTGGTGTGTGATAGGGTTGGTGTGATTAGGGTTGGTTGTGATAGGGTTGGTGTGTGTGATAGGGTTGGTGTGTGTGATAGGGTTGGTGTGTGTGATAGGGTTGGTGTGTGTATTAGGGTTGGTGTGTGTGACAGGGTTGGTGTGTATGATAGGGTGTGTGTGACAGGGTTGGTGTGTGTGTAGGGTTGGTGTGTGTGATAGGGTTGGTGTGTGTGATAGGGTTGGTGTTATTAGGGTTGGTGTGTGTGACATAGGTTGGTGTGTGTGATAGGGTTGGTGTGTGTGATAGGTTGGTGTGTGATAGGGGTTGGTTGTTGGACAGGTTGGTGTGTGTGATAGGGGGTGGTGTGTGTAGGGTTGGTGTGTATGTTGGTGTGTTGGTGTGTGTGACAGGGTTGGTTGTGACAGGGTTGGTGTGTGTGATAGGGTTGGTGTGTGTGATAGGGTTGGTGTGTGTGACAGGGTTGGTGTGTGATTAGGGTTGGTGTGTGTGACAGGGTTGGTGTGTGTGATAGGGTTGGTGTGTGTGACAGGGTTGGTGTGTGATAGGGTTGGTGTGTGTGATAGGGTTGGTGTGTGTGATAGGGTTGTGTGTGTGACAGGGTTGGTGTGTATTAGGGTTGGTGTGTGTGATAGGGTTGGTGTGTGTGATAGGGTTGGTGTGTGTGATAGGGGTGTGTGTGACAGGGTTGGTGTGTGTGATAGGGTGGTGTGTGTGACAGGGTTGGTGGTGTGATAGGGTTGGTGTGTGTGACAGGGTTGTGTGTGTGATAGGGTCGGTGTGTGTGATAGGGTTGGTGTGTGTGATAGGGTTGGTGTGTGACAGGGTTGGTGTGTGATAGGGTCGGGGTGTGTGATAGGGTTGGTGTGTGTGATAGGGTTGGTGTGTGTGATAGGGTGTGTGTGATAGGGTTGTGTGTGTGTGATTAGGGTTGGTGTGTGTGATAGGGTTGGTGTGTGTGATAGGGTTGGTGTGTGTGACAGGGTTGGGTGTGTGATAGGGTTGGTGTGTGTGACAGGGTTGGTGTGTGTGATAGGGGGTGATAGGGTTGGTGTGTGTAGGGTTGGTGTGTGTGACAGGGTTGGTGTGTGTAGGGTTGGTGTGTGTGACAGGGTTGTGTGTGTGATAGGGTTGGTGTGTGTGACAGGGTTGGTGTGTGTGATAGGGTTGGTGTGTGTGGTTAGGGTTAGGGTTGGTGTGTGATAGGGTTGGTGTGTGTGATTAGGGTTGGTGTGTGTGACAGGGTTGTGTGTGTGTTGGTGTGTGATAGGGTTGGTGTGTGTGACAGGGTTGGTGTGTGTGACAGGGTTGGTGTGTGTATTAGGGTTGGTGTGTGTGACAGGGTTGGTGTGTGTGATTAGGGTTTGTGTGACAGGGTGGTGTGTATAGGGTTGTGTGACAGGGTTGTGTGATGACAGGGTTTGTGTGGTGGGTGTGTGATTAGGGTTGGTGTGTGACAGGCTGGTGTATTAGGGTTGGTGTGTGTAGGGTTGGTGTGTGTGATAGGGTTGGTGTGTGATAGGGTTGTTGATAGGGTTGGTGTGTATTAGGGTTGGTGTGTGTGATGAGGGTTGGTGTGTGTGACAGGGTTGGTGTGTGTGACAGGGTTGGTGTGTATTAGGGTTGGTGTGTGTGACAGGGGTGTGTGACAGGGTTGGTGTGTGATTAGGCTGGTGTGGTGATAGGGTTGGTGTGTGTGATTAGGGTTGGTGTGTGACAGGGTTGGTGTGTATTAGGGTTGTGTGTGTGATAGGGTGACAGGGTTGGTGTGTGATAGGGTTGGTGTGTGTTAGGGTGTGGTGTGTGTGATAGGGTTGGTGTGTGTGATAGGGTTGGTGTGTGACAGGGTTAGGGGTGTGTGTGATAGGGTTGGTGTGTGTGATGACAGTGGTGTTGTGACAGGGTTGGTGTGTGTGATAGGGTTGTGTGTGTGACAGGGTTGGTGTGTGTTGGTGTGTGATAGGGTTGGTGTGTGACAGGGTTGGTGGTGTGATAGGGTGTGTGTGATAGGGTTGGTGTGTGTGATAGGGTTGTGTGTGTGACAGGGTGGGGTGTGTGTGATAGGGTTGGTGTGTGTGACAGGGTTGGTGTGTGTGACAGGGTTGGTGTGTGTGACAGGGTTGGTGTGTGTGATAGGTTGTGTGTGATAGGGTTGGTGTGTGATAGGGTTGGTGTGTGATAGGGTTGTGTGTGTGTGATTAGTGATAGGTTGGTGTGTGATAGGGTTGTGTGTGTATGTGATAGGGTTGGTGTGTGTGATAGGGTTGGTGGGTTAGGGTTGGTGTGTGTGACAGGGTTGGTGTGTGTAGGGTTGGTGTGTGTGATAGTGGTTGGTTGTGTGTGACAGGGTTGGTGTGTGTGACAGGGTTGGTGTGTGACAGGGTGTGTGATAGGGTTGTGTGTGTGACAGGGTTGGTGTGTATTAGGGTTGGTGTGTGTGATAGGGTTGGTGTGTGTGACAGGGTTGTGTGTGTGATAGGGTTGGTGTGTAGGGTTGGTGTGTGTGATTAGGGTTGGTGTGTGTGTGTGTGTAGGGTTGGTGTGTGTGACAGGGTTGGTGTGTATTAGGGTTGGTGTGTGTGATAGGGTTGGTGTGTGTGACAGGGTTGGTGTGTAGGGTTGTGTGATTAGGGTTGGTGTGTGTGATAGGGTTGGTGTGTGTTAGGGTTGGTGTGTAGGGCTGGTGTGTGTTAGGGTTGTGTGTGTGACAGGGTTGGTGTGTGTGATAGGGTGTGGTAGGGTGTGTGTGATAGGGTTGGTGTGTGATTAGGGTTGGTGTGTGTGATAGGGTTGGTGTGTGTGATAGGGTTGGTTGTGACAGGGTTGGTGTGTGTATTAGGGTTGGTGTGTGTAGGGTTGGTGTGTGTGATAGGGTTGGTGTGTGTATTAGGGTTGGTGTGTGTATTGGTGTGTTAGGGTTGGTGTGTATTAGGGTTGTGTGTGTGACAGGGTTGGTGTGTGTATTAGGGTTGGTGTGTGTGATAGGGTTGGTGTGTGTGATAGGGTTGGTGTGTGTGATAGGGTTGGTGTGTGTGATAGGGTTGGTGTGTGTGATAGGGTTGGTGTGTGTGATAGGGTTGGTGTGTGTGATAGGGTTGGTGTGTGATTAGGGTTGGTGTTGTGTATTAGGGTTGGTGTGTGTGATAGGGTTGGTGTGTGTGATAGGGTTGGTGTGTGTGATAGGGTTGGTGTGTGTGATAGGGTTGTGTGTGTGATAGGGTTGGTGTGTGTGATAGGGTTGGTGTGTGTATTAGGTTTGGTGTGTGTGAAGGGTTGGTGTGTGTGATAGGGTTGGTGTGTGTGATAGGGTTGGTGTGTGTATTAGGGTTGGTGTAGGTTGTGTGTGATAGGGTTGGTGTGTGTGATAGGGTTGGTGTGTGTGATAGGGTTGGTGTGTGTGATAGGGTTGGTGTGTGTGATAGGGTTGTGACGGTTTGTGTGTATCATCAATATAGGGTTTTTTGTTGTTGGACGTTTTGACTTTTTTACCCCTAATTTTGTCAGGGTATCCATATTGGTAGTTCCAGTCTTGTCTCATCGCTGTAACTGGTGCACGGACTCAGGGAGAGGCGAAGGTCGAGCCGTAGCGTCCTCCGAAACACAACCCAACCAAGCCGCACTGCTTCTGTGACACACTGCCCCCTTGACCCTGACGCCAGCCGCACCAACGTGTCGGAGGAAACGCCTCATGGGTCTCCCGGTCGTGGCCGACTGCCACACAGCCTGGGATCGATCCAGGGTCTGTAGTGACGCCTCTGGCACTGCGATGCAGTGTCTTAGACCGCTGCGACACTGCATCCAATACACTATAAGTAAATACGTACAGTCAACTTGTGCAACATGCTAAGAGATCAAGCAGATTGCGTTCTTCATGTCACCCATCACATCATTTTTACATTATGTAGCTTGTCAATAGTTCCCCAGAACAGTTGTTGTGGGAGCTGGTGACTCCACAGAGTTCTATAGTATTTCTATTGGTTAGTCTCTGTTGTGAAAGTGGGAGCTGGTGACTCCCACAGAGTTCTACAGTATTTCTATTGGTTAGTCTCTCTGTTGTGAAAGTGGAAGCTGTGTGACTCCACAGAGTTCTACAGTATTTCTATTGGTTAGTATCTCTGTTGTGAAAGTGGAGCTGGTGACTCCACAGAGTTCTACAGTATTTCTATTGGTTAGTCTCTCTGTTGTGAAAGTGGAAGCTGGTGACTCCACAGAGTTCTACAGTATTTCTATTGGTTAGTATCTCTGTTGTGAAAGTGGGAGCTGGTGACTCCACAGAGTTCTACAGTATTTCTATTGGTTAGTATCTCTGTTGTGAAAGTGGGAGCTGGTGACTCCACAGAGTTCTACAGTATTTCTATTGGTTAGTCTCTCTGTTGTGAAAGTGGAAGCTGGTGACTCCACAGAGTTCTACAGTATTTCTATTGGTTAGTATCTCTGTTGTGAAAGTGGGAGCTGGTGACTCCACAGAGTTCTACAGTATTTCTATTGGTTAGTCTCTCTGTTGTGAAAGTGGGAGCTGTTGACTCCACAGAGTTCTATAGTATTTCTATTGGTTAGTCTCTCTGTTGTGAAAGTGGGAGCTGGTGACTCCACAGAGTTCTATAGTATTTCTATTGGTTAGTCTCTCTGTTTTGGGAGCTGGTGACTCCACAGAGTTCTACAGTATTTCTATTGGTTAGTCTCTCTGTTGTGAAAGTGGGAGCTGGTGACTCCACAGAGTTCTACAGTATTTCTATTGGTTAGTCTCTCTGTTGTGGGAGCTGGTGACTCCACAGAGTTCTACAGTATTTCTATTGGTTAGTCTCTCTGTTGTGGGAGCTGGTGACTCCACAGAGTTCTACAGTATTTCTATTGGTTAGTCTCTCTGTTGTGAAAGTGGGAGCTGGTGACTCCACAGAGTTCTACAGTATTTCTATTGGTTAGTCTCTCTTGTGAAAGTGGGAGCTGGTGACTCCACAGAGTTCTACAGTATTTCTATTGGTTAGTCTCTCTGTTGTGGGAGCTGGTGACTCCACAGAGTTCTACAGTATTTCTATTGGTTAGTCTCTCTGTTGTGAAAGTGGAAGCTGGTGACTCCACAGAGTTCTACAGTATTTCTATTGGTTAGTCTCTCTGTTTTGGGAGCTGGTGACTCCACAGAGTTCTACAGTATTTATATTGGTTAGTCTCTCTGTTGTGCGACACACATGAGGTGATGAAGTTACCCTTCATACAATTCACTACTAAATTTTTGCCATCAGATACAGTGCATTCAGAAAGTATTCAGACCCCTTGACTTTGTCCACATTTTATTACATTACAGCCTTATTCTAAAATTGATTAAAATAGTTTTTTTCCCTCATCAATCTACATACAATACCCCATAATGACAAATCAAAAACACGTTTTCAGGTATTTTTGCAGATATATTTTTAAAAAATCTGAAATGTCACATTTACATGAGTATTCAGTCTCTTTACTCAGTACTCTGTCTGTTGAAGCACCTTTGGCAGCGATTACATCCTCAAGTCTTCTTGGGTATGATGCTACAAGCTTGGCACACCTGTATTTGGGGAGTTTCTCTCATTCTTCTCTACAGATCCTCTCAAGCTCTGTCAGGTTGGATGGGGAGCGTTGCTGCAGAGCTATTTTCAGGTCTCTCAGGTCTCTCCAGAGATGTTCAAGTCCGGGCTCTGGCTGGGCAACTCAAGGACATTCAGAGACTTGTCCCAAAGCCACTCCTGTCTTGTCTTGGCTGTGTACTTAGGGTTCTTATCCTGTTAGAAGGTGAACCTTCGCCCCAGTCTGAGGTCCTGAGCGCTCTGGAGTAGGTTTTCATCAAGGATCTCTCTGTACTTTGTTCCATTCATCTTTCCCTCGATCCTAACTAGTCTCCCAGTCCCTGCCGCTGAAAAACATCCCCACAGCATGATGCTGCCACCACCATGCTTCACCGTAGGGATGGTGCCAGGTTTCCTCCAGACGTGATGCTTGGCATTCAGGCCAAAGCTTTCAATCTTGGTTTCATGACACCAGAGAATAGTCCTTTAGGTGCCTTTTTGCAAACCCCAAACGGGGTGTCATGTGCCTTTACTGAGGAGTGGCTTCCGTCTGGCCACTCTACCATAAACGCCTGATTTGTGGAGTACTGCAGAGATGGTTGTCCTTCTGGAAGGTTCTCCCAGTTCTCTCCACAGAGGAACTCGGCTCTTTTCCCCCAATTTGTCAGTTTGGCCGGGCGGCCAGCTCTAGGAAGAGTCTTGGTGGTTCCAAACTTCTTCCATTAAAGAATGATGGAGGCCACTGAGTTCTTGGTGACCTTCAATGCTGCAGACATTTTTGTGGTACCGTTCCCCAGATCTGTGACTTGACACGATCCTGTCTCTGAGCTCAACCAACAATTCCTTTGACCTCACAGCTTGGTTTTTGCTCTGACATCTGTCAGCTGTGGGACCTTATATAGACAGGTGTGTGCCTTTCCAAATTATGACCAATCAATTGAATTTACCACAGGTGGACTCCAAGTTGTAGGAACATCTCAAGGATGATCAATGGAAACTTGATGCACCTGAGCTCAATTTCAAGTCTCATCTGAATACTAATGTAGATAAGGTATATCTGTTTTTGTTTTTTGAATACATTTGCAAAAATAAATTAAAACCAGTTTTCTCTCTGTCATTATGAGACATTGTGTGTAGAGGAACATTATTTTCATCAATTTTAGAATAAGTCTGTAACAATATGTGGAAAAAGTCAAGGGGAAAGAAGTTGACTAAAGTGCAGCGTGGTGACCGTACCTTTCTCTTTTTATTTCAAATGTCGCCAACAAAACAAGAAATTAAAAACAACCGTGAAGCTTACAGGGCTCTAGTGCCACTAACAAAAGTCAACTACCCACCCTGAAGGAGGGAAAAAGGGCCGCCTAAGTATGATTCCCAATCAGAGACAACGATAGACAGCTGTCCCTGATTGAGAACCATACCCGGCCAAAACATAGAAATAAAGAATCATAGAAAAAAAACATAGAATGCCCACCCACATCACACCCTGACCTAACCAAATAGATAAATAAAACGGCTCTCTAAGGGCAGGACAAGGGGTGTGAATACTTTCCCTGTATGTTAGAACTGTCTAAGCCATACTCTTCCAGCTGTGTATATGGGTGCTTGTTAGTTATCTAAGTAAGTGGCTGAATTAATAAGGAGATGGATTGTTAGCTTTCTGCCGTGTTTGAGGGCTCTGGAGTTATCTGTACAGCTGCCATTTGCCCCTGTGCTTCCTACCAGCCTCCATGGAAATTCACTATTACTTGTGCTCATTTCGTTTAGCATTCTGGAAGTTGGTGCACAATTGGCTTTTTTTCGTGTGTGTGTTTTGGCGCCCCCTTGTGTACTAAACCGGTAGAACCGTACATTCCCTTATTCTTCCTCCTAGCTCTGTTGTCCTCCTCTCCATTCTACTTTTCCTTCAGACAAGCATGTCTCATAACTCAGGTTCATTTGCACATTTTCTCTCTTTCACTTTCGGCTGGTAAATGTTCACACTCACCGAAAATGGCAGAAAGAACTGTATGGACCGGTTCAGAACATTATTCTACTGGTTGGAACCGGTTCAGAACATTATTCTGCTGGTTGGACCCGGTTCAGAACATTATTCTGCTGGTTGGACCCAGTTCAGAACATTATTCTACTGGTTGGAACCGGTTCAGAACATTATTCTGCTGGTTGGACCCGGTTCAGAACATTATTCTGCTGGTTCAGAACATTATTCTGCTGGTTGGAACCGGTTCAGAACATTATTCTACTGGTTGGAACTGCTGGTTCAGAACATTATTCTGCTGGTTGGAACCTGGTTCAGAACATTATTCTACTGGTTGGAACCGGTTCAGAACATTATTCTGCTGGTTCAGAACATTATTCTGCTGGTTGGAACTGGTTCAGAACATTATTCTGCTGGTTGGAACTGGTTCAGAACATTATTCTACTGGTGGGAAACTGGTTCAGAACATTATTCTGCTGGTTCAGAACATTATTCTACTGGTTGGAACCGGTTGAGAACATTATTCTGTTGGTTGGAACCGGTTCAGAACATTATTCTGCTGGTTCAGAACATTATTCTGTTGGTTGGAACCAGTTCAGAACATTACTCTGCTGGTTGGACCTGGTTCAGAACATTATTCTGCTGGTTGGAACTGGTTCAGAACATTATTCTGCTGGTTGGAACTGGTTCAGAACATTATTCTGCTGGTTCAGAACATTATTCTGCTGGTTGGAACTGGTTCAGAACATTATTCTGCTGGTTCAGAACATTATTCTGCTGGTTGGAACTGGTTCAGAACATTATTCTGCTGGTTGGACCTGGTTCAGAACATTATTCTGCTGGTTGGAACTGGTTCAGAACATTATTCTGCTGGTTGGAACCGGTTCAGAACATTATTCTGCTGGTTGGAACTGGTTCAGAACATTATTCTGCTGGTTCAGCACATTATTCTCCTGGTTGGACCCGGTTCAGAACATTATTCTGCTGGTTGGAACCTGGTTCAGAACATTATTCTGCTGGTTGGAACTGGTTCAGAACATTATTCTGCTGGTTGGAACCGGTTCAGAACATTATTCTGCTGGTTGTTCAGAACCTGGTTCAGAACATTATTCTGCTGGTTCAGAACATTATTCTGCTGGTTGGAACTGGTTCAGAACATTATTCTGCTGGTTGGAACCGGTTCAGAACATTATTCTGCTGGTTGGAACCTGGTTCAGAACATTATTCTGCTGGTTGGAACCGGTTCAGAACATTATTCTGCTGGTTGGAACCGGTTCAGAACATTATTCTGCTGGTTGGAACCGGTTCAGAACATTATTCTTGTAATGCTCCGGGTGTCGTGGGTGTGGAGTCAAATGCAGGAGACAGAGTTCAATGCTGTGGCGTCTTTTACTAGCACCAACGCAACACAGGGTGCTCACAAAAGTAATGTTCCCAAACACAGGGAAAAAGTACAATTGAAAAAATCACAACTAAGCACGTACCTCTACAACAGAGCCAGAGAAGGTTTACAATGAAATAATCCCGCACAACAACCAGGCGGGCCGGCTGTCTAATAAAGACAAACTAATTAAACAAGAACAGGTGCTACCACTAAACATACAAGGAGGGGGAGGAAAAACAATCAGTGGCAGCTAATGGGCCGGTGATGACGACCGCCGAGCGCCACCCGCCCGGGAAGGGGAAACACCCTCAGTCGGACTCGTGACAGTACCCCCCCCCCTGACGCACGGCTCCCGCGGCGCACCGACACCGGCCTCGAGGTCGCCCCGGAGGACGAGGTGCAGGGCGATCCGGATGGAGGCGATGGAAATCCCTCAACATGGATGGGTCCAAGATGTCCCTCACCGGTACCCAGCACCTCTCCTCCGGACCGTACCCCTCCCAGTCCACGAGGTACTGCAGGCCCCTCACCCGGCGTCTTGAGTCCAGAATGGCCCGGATCGTGTACGCCAGGTCCCCTCGATGTCCAGAGGGGGAGGGACCTCCGGTACCCTCACTGTCCTGCAGGGGACCAGCTACCACCGGCCTGAGGAGAGACACATGAAACGAGGGGTTAATACGATAATAGGAAGGGAGTTGTAATCGATAACACACCTCGTTTATTCTCCTCAGGACTTTAAAGGGCCCTACACACTGCGGACCCAGCTTCCGGCAGGGCAAGCGGAGAGGTAGGTTTCGGGTCGAGAGCCAGACCCTGTCCCCCAGTACAAACACGGGGCCCTCACTGCGGTGGCGGTCAGCACTCCTCTTCTGCCGTCCACTCGCTTGTCGTAGAGATTCCTGGATGGCCCTCCAGGTCTCCTTGGAGCGCTGTACCCATTCCTCCACCGCAGGAGCCTCGGTCTGGCTCGGATGCCATGGTGCCAGGACCGGCTGGTACCCCAACACACACTGAAAAGGGGACACGTTAGTAGAGGAGTGGCGTAGTGAGTTCTGAGCCATTTCAGCCCAAGGAATGTATCGTGCCCACTCCCCTGGCCGATCCTGGCAATACGACCGCAGAAACCTACCCACCTCCTGATTCATTTCTCCACCTGCCCATTACTCCGGGGTGATAACCGGAGGTCAGGCTGACAGAGACCCCCAAGCGTTCCATGAACGCTCTCCATACCGAGACGTGGAATTGGGGGCCCCGATCAGAAACGATGTCCTCCGGCACCCGTAGTGCCCGAAAGACATGGGTAAATAATGCCTCCGCAGTTTGCAGGGCTGTAGGGATACCGGGCAACGGGAGGAGACGGCAGGACTTAGAAAACCGATCCACAATCACTAGAACCGCGGTGTTCCCCTGAGACAGCGGGAGATCGGTCAGAAATCTATGGACAGATGTGACCATGGCCGCTGTGGAACGGGGAGGGGTTGTAGCTTCCCTCTAGGAAGGTGCCTAGGAGCCTTACTCTGAGCGCACACTGAGCAAGAGGAGACATAACCCTTAACGTCCTTAACCAACGTAGGCCACCAATACCTCAACTGAAGGCTCCCCACTGTCTCGTCACCCCAGGGTGACCCGAGGAGGGTAGGACGTGAGCCAACCGAATCAGTTTGTCCCGAACACCAAGCGGCACGTACCTTCGCCCCCGCTGGACACTGAGGAGGCGCGGGTTCAGCCCGTAACGCCCGCTCGATGTCCGAGTCCACCTCCCATACCACTGGGGCTACCAGCTTTGAGGCGGGAAGGATGGGAGTAGGTTCGGTGGACCCATCCTCGGTGTCATAAAGGCGGGACAGTCGCCAGCCTTCACGTTCTGGGAGCCCGGTCTATAAGACAAAGTAAACTGAACCGGGTGAAGAACATGGCCCACCTTGCCTGACGTGGGTTAAGTCTCCTAGCTGCCCGAATATACTCCAGATTCTTGTGGTCGGTCCACATGAGAAAAAGGGTGCTTAGCCCCCTCAAGCCAGTGTCTCCACACCTTCAGAGCTCTAACCACCGCTAGCAACTCCCGGTCCCCACATCATAGTTACGCTCCGCTGGGCTGAGCTTCCTTGAGAAGAAAGCGCAGGGGCAGAGTTTTGTGGCGTACCCGAGCGCTGTGATAGCACGGCACCCACCCCAGCCTCGGACGCGTCCACCTCCACTATGAATGCTAGAGAGGGGTCCGGATGCGCCAACACGGGCGCATCAGTGAACAGCGCCTTCAACTTGTTGAATGCTCTGTCCGCCTCTGCTGACCACTGCAACCGACCGGGCCCCCTTCAGCAGTGAGGTAATGGGAGCCGCTATCTGGCCAAAACCCCGGATAAACCTCCGGTAGTAGTTGGCAAAACCCAAAAACCGCTGCACCTCCTTTACCGTGGTTGGAGTCGGCCAATCACGCACGGCCCTAATGCGGTCACCCTCCATCACCATCCCCGAGGTGGAAATGCGATATCCCAGAAAAGAGACGGCTCGTTTAGAGAACACGCATTTCTCAGCCTTGACGTATAGGTCATGCTCCAGCAGTCTACCAAGCACTGGCACACCAGAGACACATGCGCGGTGTAAGTGGCCGAGTAGATCAGAATGTCATCGATATAAACAACCACTCCCTGCCCGCACAGGTCCCTGAGAATCTCGTCTACAAAGGATTGGAAACGGCTGGAGCATTTTTAACCCATACGGCATGACGAGGTACTCATAGTGGCCGGATGTAGTACTAAATGCGGTTTCCACTCGTCTCCCTTCCGAATACGCACCAGACTATACGCGCTCCTGAGATCCAGTTTTGTGAAGAACTGCGCTCCGTGGAACGATTCCACCGCCGTAGCGATGAGAGGTAGAGGGTAACTATACCCCACTGTGATGGCGTTTAGACCTCTATAATCGATACACGGACGCAAACCTCCCTCCTTTTTCCTCACAAAAAAGAAACTCGAGGAGACGGGTGAAATGGAGGGCCAAATGTACCCCTCTCCCAGCGACTCCGTGACATATGTCTCCATTGCCAACGTTTCCTCCTGGGACAACGGGTACACGTGACTCTTGGGAAGCGCAGCGTCCACCTGGAGATCTATCGTACAATCCCATCCCGGTCGATAAGGTGGTAATTTAGTCGCTTTCACTTTACTGAAAGCGATTGCCAAATCGGCATACTCGGGGGGAATGCACACCGTGGAACCCTGGTCTGGACTCTCCACCGACGTGGCACCGATGGAAACTCCCAAACACCTTCCAGAACACTCCTCTGACCACCCCTGGAGAACCCCTGTCTCCACGAAATGTTTGGATTGTGCCGGGCCAGCCAGGAGTCCCCAGTACCACTGGAAAACGAGGCGAATCAATAATAAAAAAAACTGATACGCTCCCTATGATTCCCCTGCGTCACCATGTCCAGTGGGACCGTGGTCTCCCTGACCATCCCTGACCCTAATGGCCGGCTATCTAGGAGTGCACGGGGAAAGGAGAATCTATCGGCACCAGCGGAACCCCTAACTTAAGGGCGAGTCCGCGATCCATAAAGTTCCCAGCTGCGCCTGAATCGACTAGCGCCCTATGCTGGGAAGAGGGAAAAAATGAAGGAAAGAGATTAAGACAAACATATGGCCAACAAGGGGTTCTGGGTGAGTTTGATGCTGACTCACCTGGGGTGACCGAGAAGCGTTCCGCCTGCCATCTCTACTCCCAGACGGACCCCCAGCACCGATCAGACGTGTGCCCTCTCCGACCACAGTTGGTGCAGGGAAGGCCACCTCCTCCGGTACCCTCGGCGTAGCCCCTCCCAACTCCATGGGAATGGGAGCGGAGGGGCTGGGTGGTGGAACGCACAGAACCCTCTCTGAACGCCCGCGGGCAGCCAGCAGATTATCCAGTCGAATGGACATGTCGATCAGCTGATCCAGTGACAGAGTGGTGTCCCGACACGCTAACTCCCGGCGGACGTCCTCTCGGAGACTACACCTGTAGTGGTCCATAAGGGCCCTGTCGTTCCACCCAGATCCGGCTGCCAAGGTCCGGAACTCCAGCGCGTAATCCTGGGCGCTCCTCTTCTCCTGCCTGAGATGAAATAGTCGTTCTCCCACCGCTCGGCCGTCTAGAGGGTGATCAAACACGGCACGGGCGGCAGGAAAACTCTGTGTAGTGCTCCGCGCTGAGTCTGGGCCATTCCAGACTGCGTTCGCCCACTCAGAGCACGACCCGTGAGGCAGGAGATGAGGACACTCACCCTCTCTGCTCCTGAGGGAGTGGGTCTGATGGTGGCCAGGTATAGCTCCAGCTGAAGCAGAAACCCCTGGCAACCCGCCGCCGCTCCATCATAAGCCCTCGGTAGCGTCAGACGGAGGGTGCTGGAGTCGGGAGATGGGGAGTCCGAACCGTGGTGCCGAAGGTGGAGAGAGGAGACCACTCCTCTCCCATCTGTCCATTCTCTCCATCACTTGATCCATCGCGGATCCGATCCGATGGAGGACGGTGGTGTGGTGGAGAACCCGTTCCTCCATCGATGGGAGAGGGTTGGCTGCTGCTCCTGCTGACTCCATTCAATCAGGTGGTGCGGGATTCTGTAATGCTCCGGGTGTCGTGGGTGTGGAGTCAAATGCAGGAGACAGAGTTCAATGCTGTGCGTCTTTTACTAGCACCAACGCAACACAGGGTGCTCACAAAAGTAATGTTCCCAAACACAGGGGAAAAAGTACAATTGAAAAAATCACAACTAAGCACGTACCTCTTACAACAGAGCCGAAGGTTTACAATGAAATAATCCCGCACAACAACCTGTCTAATAAAGACAAACTAATTAAACCATGAACAGGTGCTACCACTAAACATACAAGGAGAGGGAGGAAAAACAATCAGTGGCAGCTAATAGGCCGGTGATGACGACCGCCGAGCGCCACCCGCCCGGGAAGGGGAACCACCCTCGGTCGGACTCGTGACAATTCTGCTGGTTGGAACCGGTTCAGAACATTATTCTGCTGGTTGGACCTGGTTCAGAACATTATTCTGCTGGTTGGAACCGGTTCAGAACATTATTCTGCTGGTTGGACCTGGTTCAGAACATTATTCTGCTGGTTGGAACTGGTTCAGAACATTATTCTGCTGGTTGGACCCGGTTCAGAACATTATTCTGCTGGTTCAGAACATTATTCTGCTGGTTGGACCTGGTTCAGAACATTATTCTGCTGGTTGAACAGTGGAACAGAATTATTTAAAAATATATATATGTTCAACGATTGTAAAATTATACCCCTGTCAAAAAAACGTGATTATATTTTATTATAATAATATAGATCATATTTTTTAAATAATCAAACTGAAACGGACGTCAAAAAGGCGCTAATCGCTCCGGACTTGAGTCCAGTCACAGCATTACAAGTGTTGTATTGATATTATATTGACAACAAATTAATTAATCAAAAACATAAAATCTTATAAGATATCATTCAAATAATCAACTAAAATATAATTAATTTAGACAATAGTCAATAACTGTGTCAGTTTTCCTTTACAATCATACTCCTCTAGTCCAATGAGGAGGGGGGGGGGGGGCAGTTCTTAAACTTTTTCAAATTCAAAATGTTACCGTCCTCTCGAGATCCAAATCTTCCTCCAACGACCCAAATGGAAGATTATAGATGTATTCTCAAAACTCGCGACCCACCTCTCACCCGCCCAGGGCCCAAGAACCCATGATTTAGGCCATAAAAAATAAATTCCACTAGAGGGCAGCAGACACACAACTATACTATATATTTTTTATTTAACTAGGCAAGTCAGTTGAGAACAAATTCTTATTTTCAATAGAAACAGTGGGTTAACTGCCTGTTCAGGGGCAGAACGACAGATTTTGTACCTTGTCACCTCGGGGATTTGAACATGAAACCTTTCGGTTACTAGTCCAATGCTCTAACCACTAGGCTACCCTGCCACCCCATATATAGACATACTGTATGAACTAGATTCCCATTCCATGGTAGTGCTGCATTCACTGAAACATTGACCCTGTATTCTACTCACTGTGTGTTACAGCGCCCTTTATTGGGTCTTAGGCTGCTTGATGTTACATGAACATGTTAGTCATTTAACAGATCCAGAGGAATTTACAGGCGCAATTAGTGTTAAGTGCTTTGCTCAAGGGCACATCGACAGATTTTTCACCTAGTCTGCTCAGGGATTTTGAACCAGCAACCTTTGGGTTACTGGCCCATATGACTGGTGATTAGAGACTTTCCCATTATTTCATATCAATTAGATCAATATTGAATCAGGCATAAATTGTATTGTTATCAACTCCCTTATTCTCCCAGATAATCTCCCTCGTCCTCTCTTCCTCCTCTCTCTCTCCCTCTTCCCTCTCTCACTACCCCTCTTCCCTCTCTCACTACCCCTCTTCCCTCTCTCACTACCCCTCTTCCCTCTCTCTCTCCAGTCTCCAGAGTCCTCTCTTCCCTCTCTCACTACCCCTCTTACCCTCTTCCCTCTCTCTCTCCAGTCTCCCTCGTCCTCTCTTCCCTCTCTCACTACCCCTCTTCCCTCTCTCCTACCCCTCTTCCTCTCTCTCTCTCCAGTCTCCCTCGTCCTCTCTTCCCTCTCTCCCTACCCCTCTTCCTCTCTCTCTCCAGTCTCCCTCATCCTCTCTTCCCTCTCTCACTACCCCTCTTCCCTCTCTCTCTCCAGTCTCCCTCATCCTCTCTTCCCTCTCTCCCTACCCCTCTTCCCTCCTACCCCTCTTCCTCTCTCTCTCCAGTCTCCCTCATCCTCTCTTCCCTCTCTCACTACCCCTCTTCCCTCTCTCTCTCCAGTCTCCCTCGTCCTCTCTTCCCTCTCTCACTACCCCTCTTCCCTCTCTCGCTCAAGTCTCCCTCGTCCTCTCGTACCTCCTCTCCCTACCCCTCTTTCCTTTCTCTCTCCAGTCTCCCTCATCCTCTCTTCCCTCTCTCCCTACCCCTCTTCCCTCTCTGTCTCCAGTCTCCCTCGTCCTCTCTTCCCTCTCTCTCTCCAGTCTCCCTCATCCTCTCTTCCCTCTCTCCCTACCCCTCTTCCCTCTCTCTCTCTCCAGTCTCCCTCGTCCTCTCTTCCCTCTCTCCCTACCCCTCTTCCCTCTCTCTCTCTCCAGTCTCCCTCGTCCTCTCTTCCCTCTCTTCATACCCCTCTTCCCTCTCTCTCTCCAGTCTCCCTCGTCCTCTCGTTCCTCCTCTCCATACCCCTCTTCCCTGTCACCCTCTCCTATCTCCCTCGTCCTCTCGTTCCTCCTCTCCCTACCCCTCTTCCCTCTCTCTCTCCAGTCTCCCTCGTCCTCTCTTCCCTCTCTCACTACCCCTCTTCCTCTCTCTCTCCAGTCTCCTCGTCCTCTCTTCCCTCTCTCTCACTACCCCTCTTCCCTCTCTCTCTCCAGTCTCCAGAGTCCTCTCTTCCCTCTCTCACTACCCCTCTTCCTCTCTCTCCAGTCTCCCTCGTCCTCTCTTCCCTCTCTCACTACCCCTCTTCCTCTCTCTCTCCAGTCTCCAGAGTCCTCTCTTCCCTCTCTCACTACCCCTCTTCCCTCTCTCTCTCCAGTCTCCCTCATCCTCTCGTACCTCCTCTCCCTACCCCTCTTCCCTCTCTCTCTCCAGTCTCCCTCGTCCTCTCTTCCCTCTCTCTCTCCAGTCTCCCTCGTCCTCTCTTCCCTCTCTCTCTCCAGTCTCCCTCGTCCTCTCTTCCCTCTCTCCCTACTCCTCTTCCCTCTCTCTCTCCAGTCTCCCTCATCCTCTCTTCCCTCTCTCACTACCCCTCTTCCCTCTCTCTCTCCAGTCTCCCTCGTCCTCTCTTCCCTCTTTTCATACCCCTCTTCCCTCTCTCTCTCTCCAGTCTCCCTCGTCCTCTCTTCCCTCTCTTCATACCCCTCTTCCCTCTCTCTCTCTCTCTAGTCTCCCTCGTCCTCTCTTCCCTCTCTTCATACCCCTCTTCCCTCTCTCTCTCTCCAGTCTCCCTTGTCCTCTCTTCCCTCTCTTCATACCTCTCTTCCCTCTCTCTCTCTCCAGTCTCCCTCGTCCTCTCTTCCCTCTCTTCATACCCCTCTTCCCTCTCTCTCTCTCCAGTCTCCCTCATCCTCTCTTCCCTCTTCATACCCCTCTTCCCTCTCTCTCTCCAGTCTCCCTCGTCCTCTCTTCCCTCTCTTCATACCCCTCTTCCCTCTCTCTCTCCAGTCTCCCTCGTCCTCTCTTCCCTCTCTTCATACCCCTCTTCCCTCTCTCTCTCTCCAGTCTCCCTCGTCCTCTCGTACCTCCTCTCCCTACCCCTCTTCCCTCTCTCTCTCCTTTCTCCCTCGTCCTCTCGTTCCTCCTCTCCCTACCCCTCTTCCCTCTCTCTCTCTCCTATCTCCCTCGTCCTCTCGTACCTCCTCTCCCTACCCCTCTTCCCTCTCTCTCTCCTATCTCCCTCGTCCTCTCGTTCCTCCTCTCCCTACCCCTCTTCCCTGTCTCCTCGTCCTCTCGTTCCTCCTCTCCCTACCCCTCTTCCCTCTCTCTCTCCTGTCTCCCTCGTCCTCTCGTGCCTCCTCTCCCTACCCCTCTTCCCTCTCTCTCTCCTATCTCCCTCGTCCTCTCGTTCCTCCTCTCCCTACCCCTCTTCCCTGTCTCTCTCCTGTCTCCCTCGTCCTCTCGTACCTCCTCTCTCTACCCCTCTTCCCTATCTCCCTCGTCCTCTCGTACCTCCTCTCTCTACCCCTCTTCCCTGTCCCCCTCGTCCTCTCGTTCCTCCTCTCCCTACCCCTCTTCCCTGTCTCCCTCGTCCTCTCGTTCCTCCTCTCCCTACCCCTCTTCCCTATCTCCCTCGTCCTCTCGTACCTCCTCTCTCTACCCCTCTTCCCTATCTCCCTCGTCCTCTCGTACCTCCTCTCTCTACCACTCTTGCCTATCTCCCTCGTCCTCTCGTACCTCCTCTCTCTACCCCTCTTCCCTATCTCCCTCGTCCTCTCGTTCCTCCTCTCTCTACCCCTCTTCCCTCTCTCTCTCCAGTCTCCCTCGTCCTCTCTTCCCTCTCTCACTACCCCTCTTCCCTCTCTCTCTCCAGTCTCCCTCGTCCTCTCTTCCCTCTCTCACTACCCCTCTTCCCTCTCTCTCTCCAGTCTCCAGAGTCCTCTCTTCCCTCTCTCACTACCCCTCTTCCCTCTCTCTCTCCAGTCTCCCTCGTCCTCTCTTCCCTCTCTCACTACCCCTCTTCCCTCTCTCTCTCCAGTCTCCAGAGTCCTCTCTTCCCTCTCTCACTACCCCTCTTCCCTCTCTCTCTCCAGTCTCCCTCGTCCTCTCTTCCCTCTCTCACTACCCCTCTTCCCTCTCTCTCTCCAGTCTCCCTCGTCCTCTCTTCCCTCTCTCCCTACCCCTCTTCCCTCTCTCTCTCCAGTCTCCCTCATCCTCTCTTCCCTCTTTCACTACCCCTCTTCCCTCTCTCTCTCCAGTCTCCCTCATCCTCTCTTCCCTCTCTCCCTACCCATCTTCCCTCTCTCTCTCTCCAGTCTCCCTCGTCCTCTCTTCCCTCTCTCCCTACCCCTCTTCCCTCTCTCTCTCTCCAGTCTCCCTCGTCCTCTCTTCCCTCTCTTCATACCCCTCTTCCCTCTCTCTCTCCAGTCTCCCTCGTCCTCTCTTCCCTCTCTCCCTACCCCTCTTCCCTCTCTCTCTCTCCAGTCTCCCTCGTCCTCTCTTCCCTCTCTTCATACCCCTCTTCCCTCTCTCTCTCTCTCTAGTCTCCCTCGTCCTCTCTTCCCTCTCTTCATACCCCTCTTCCCTCTCTCTCTCTCCAGTCTCCCTCGTCCTCTCTTCCCTCTCTCTCTCTCCAGTCTCCCTCGTCCTCTCTTCCCTCTCTTCATACCCCTCTTCCCTCTCTCTCTCTCCAGTCTCCCTCGTCCTCTCTTCCCTCTCTTCTACCCCTCTTCCCTCTCTCTCTCCAGTCTCCCTCGTCCTCTCTTCCCTCTCTTCATACCCCTCTTCCCTCTCTCTCTCCAGTCTCCCTCGTCCTCTCTTCCCTCTCTTCATACCCCTCTTCCCTCTCTCTCTCTCCAGTCTCCCTCGTCCTCTCGTACCTCCTCTCCCTACCCCTCTTCCCTCTCTCTCTCCTTTCTCCCTCGTCCTCTCGTTCCTCCTCTCCCTACCCCTCTTCCCTCTCTCTCTCCTATCTCCCTCGTCCTCTCGTACCTCCTCTCCCTACCCCTCTTTCCTCTCTCTCTCCTATCTCCCTCGTCCTCTCGTTCCTCCTCTCCCTACCCCTCTTCCCTGTCTCTCTCCTATCTCTCTCGTCCTCTCGTTCCTCCTCTCTCTACCCCTCTTCCCTGGCTCCCTCGTCCTCTCGTTCCTCCTCTCCCTACCCCTCTTCCCTGTCTCCCTCGTCCTCTCGTTCCTCCTCTCCCTACCCCTCTTCCCTCTCTCTCTCCTGTCTCCCTCGTCCTCTCGTACCTCCTCTCCCTACCCCTCTTCCCTCTCTCTCTCCTATCTCCCTCGTCCTCTCGTTCCTCCTCTCCCTACCCCTCTTCCCTGTCTCTCTCCTGTCTCCCTCGTCCTCTCGTACCTCCTCTCTCTACCCCTCTTCCCTATCTCCCTCGTCCTCTCGTACCTCCTCTCTCTACCCCTCTTCCCTGTCTCCCTCGTCCTCTCGTTCCTCCTCTCCCTACCCCTCTTCCCTGTCTCCCTCGTCCTCTCGTTCCTCCTCTCCCTACCCCTCTTCCCTATCTCCCTCGTCCTCTCGTACCTCCTCTCTCTACCCCTCTTCCCTATCTCCCTCGTCCTCTCGTACCTCCTCTCTCTACCCCTCTTCCCTATCTCCCTCGTCCTCTCGTACCTCCTCTCTCTACCCCTCTTCGCTGTCTCCCTCGTCCTCTCGTTCCTCCTCTCCCTACCCCTCTTCCCTATCTCCCTCGTCCTCTCGTACCTCCTCTCTCTACCCCTCTTCCCTATCTCCCTCGTCCTCTCGTACCTCCTCTCTCTACCACTCTTGCCTATCTCCCTCGTCCTCTCGTACCTCCTCTCTCTACCCCTCTTCCCTATCTCCCTCGTCCTCTCGTTCCTCCTCTCTCTACCCCTCTTCCCTGTCTCCTCGTCCTCTCGTTCCTCCTCTCCCTACCCCTCTTCCCTGTCTCCCTCGTCCTCTCGTTCCTCCTCTCCCTACCCCTCTTCCCTGTCTCCCTCGTCCTCTCGTTCCTCCTCTCCCTACCCCTCTTCCCTGTCTCCCTCGTCCTCTCGTTCCTCCTCTCCCTACCCCTCTTCCCTCTCTCTCTCCTGTCTCCCTCGTCCTCTCGTACCTCCTCTCCCTACCCCTCTTCCCTCTCTCTCTCCTATCTCCCTCGTCCTCTCGTTCCTCCTCTCTCTACCCCTCTTCCCTGTCTCCCTCGTCCTCTCGTACCTCCTCTCCCTACCCCTCTTCCCTCTCTCTCTCCTATCTCCCTCGTCCTCTCGTTCCTCCTCTCCCTACCCCTCTTCCCTGTCTCTCTCCTATCTCTCTCGTCCTCTCGTTCCTCCTCTCTCTACCCCTCTTCCCTGTCTCCCTCGTCCTCTCGTTCCTCCTCTCCCTACCCCTCTTCCCTGTCTCCCTCGTCCTCTCATTCCTCCTCTCCCTACCCCTCTTCCCTCTCTCTCTCCTGTCTCCCTCGTCCTCTCGTACCTCCTCTCCCTACCCCTCTTCCCTCTCTCTCTCCTATCTCCCTCGTCCTCTCGTTCCTCCTCTCTCTACCCCTCTTCCCTGTCTCCCTCGTCCTCTCGTACCTCCTCTCCCTACCCCTCTTCCCTGTCTCTCTCCTGTCTCCCTCGTCCTCTCGTACCTCCTCTCTCTACCCCTCTTCCCTGTTTCCCTCGTCCTCTCGTACCTCCTCTCCCTACCCCTCTTCCCTGTCTCCCTCGTCCTCTCGTTCCTCCTCTCCCTACCCCTCTTCCCTGTCTCTCTCCTGTCTCCCTCGTCCTCTCGTTCCTCCTCTCCCTACCCCTCTTCCCTATCTCCCTCGTCCTCTCGTACCTCCTCTCTCTACCCCTCTTCCCTGTCTCCCTCGTCTTCTCGTTCCTCCTCTCCCTACCCCTCTTCCCTGTCTCCCTCGTCCTCTCGTTTCTCCTCTCCCTACCCCTCTTCCCTATCTCCCTCGTCCTCTCGTACCTCCCCTCTCTTGACCCCTCTTCCCTATCTCCCTCGTCCTCTCGTACCTCCTCTCTCTACCCCTCTTCCCTGTCTCCCTCGTCCTCTCGTTCCTCCTCTCCCTTGCCCTCTTCCCTGTCTCCCTCGTCCTCTCGTTCCTCCTCTCCCTACCCCTCTTCCCTATCTCCCTCGTCCTCTCGTACCTCCTCTCTCTACCCCTCTTCCCTATCTCCCTCGTCCTCTCGTACCTCCTCTCTCTACCCCTCTTCCCTGTCTCCCTCGTCCTCTCGTTCCTCCTCTCCCTACCCCTCTTCCCTGTCTCCCTCGTCCTCTCGTGCCTCCTCTCCCTACCCCTCTTCCCTGTCTCCCTAGTCCTCTCGTTCCTCATCTCCCTACCCCTCTTCCCTGTCTCCCTCGTCCTCTCGTTCCTCCTCTCCCTACCCCTCTTCCCTCTCTCTCTCCAAATCCAAATCAAATCAAATCAAATTGTATTTGTCACATACACATGGTTAGCAGATGTTAATGCGAGTTTAGCGAAATGCTTGTGCTTCTAGTTCCGACAATGCAGTAATAACCAACAAGTAATCTAACTAACAATTCCTAAACTACTGTCTTATACACAGTGTAAGGGGATAAAGAATATGTACATAAGGATATATGAATGAGTGATGGTACAGAGCAGCATAGGCAAGATACAGTAGATGGTATCGAGTACAGTATATACATATATGATGAGTATGTAAACAAAGTGGCATAGTTAAAGTGGCTAGTGATACATGTATTACATAAGGATGCAGTCGATGATATAGAGTACAGTATATACATATGCATATGAGATGAATAATGTAGGGTAAGTAACATTATATAAGGTAGCATTGTTTAAAGTGGCTAGTGATATATTTACATCATTTCCCATCAATTCCCATTATTAAAGTGGCTGGAGTTGAGTCAGTGTGTTGGCAGCAGCCACTCAATGTTAGTGGTGGCTGTTTAACAGTCTGATGGCCTTGAGATAGAAGCTGTTTTTCAGACTCTCGGTCCCAGCTTTGATGCACCTGTACTGACCTCGCCTTCTGGATGATAGCGGGGTGAACAGGCAGTGGCTCGGGTGGTTGATGTCCTTGATGATCTTTATGGCCTTCCTGTTACATCAGGTGGTGTAGGTGTCCTGGAGGGCAGGTAGTTTGCCCCCGGTGATGCGTTGTGCAGACCTCACTACCCTCTGGAGAGCCTTACGGTTGTGGGCGGAGCAGTTGCCGTACCAGGAAGTGATACAGCCCGCCAGGATGCTCTCGATTGTGCATCTGTAGAAGTTTGTGAGTGCTTTTGGTGACAAGCCGAATTTCTTCAGCCTCCTGAGGTTGAAGAGGCGCTGCTGCGCCTTCTTCACGATGCTGTCTGTGTGAGTGGACCAATTCAGTTTGTCTGTGATGTGTACGCCGAGGAACTTAAAACTTGCTACCCTCTCCACTACTGTTCCATCGATGTGGATAGGGGGGTGTTCCCTCTGCTGTTTCCTGAAGTCCACAATCATCTCCTTAGTTTTGTTTGACGTTGAGTGTGAGGTTATTTTCCTGACACCACACTCCGAGGTCCCTCACCTCCTCCCTGTAGGCCGTCTCGTCGTTGTTGGTAATCAAGCCTACCACTGTTGTGTCGTCCGCAAACTTGATGATTGAGTTGGAGGCGTGCGTGGCCACGCAGTCGTGGGTGAACAGGGAGTACAGGAGAGGGCTCAGAACGCACCCTTGTGGGGCCCCAGTGTTGAGGATCAGCGGGGAGGAGATGTTGTTGCCTACCCTCACCACCTGGGGGCGGCCCGTCAGGAAGTCCAGTACCCAGTTGCACAGGGCGGGGTCGAGACCCAGGGTCTCGAGCTTGATGACGAGCTTGGAGGGTACTATGGTGTTGAATGCCGAGCTGTAGTCGATGAACAGCATTCTCACATAGGTATTCCTCTTGTCCAGATGGGTTAGGGCAGTGTGCAGTGTGGTTGAGATTGCATCGTCTGTGGACCTATTTGGGTGGTAAGCAAATTGGAGTGGGTCTAGGGTGTCAGGTAGGGTGGAGCTGATATGGTCCTTGACTAGTCTCTCAAAGCACTTCATGATGACGGAAGTGAGTGCTACGGGGCGGTAGTCGTTTAGCTCAGTTACCTTAGCTTTCTTGGGAACAGGAACAATGGTGGCCCTCTTGAAGCATGTGGGAACAGCAGACTGGTATAGGGATTGATTGAATATGTCCGTAAACACACCGGCCAGCTGGTCTGCGCATGCTCTGAGGGCGCGGCTGGGGATGCCGTCTGGGCCTGCAGCCTTGCGAGGGTTGACACGTTTAAATGTCTTACTCACCTCGGCTGCAGTGAAGGAGAGTCCGCATGTTTTCGTTGCAGGCCGTGTCAGTGGCACTGTATTGTCCTCAAAGCGGGCAAAAAAGTTATCTAGTCTGCCTGGGAGCAAGACATCCTGGTCCGTGACTGGGCTGGGTTTCTTCTTGTAGTCCGTGATTGACTGTAGACCCTGCCACATGCCTCTTGTGTCTGAGCCGTTGAATTGAAATTCTACTTTGTCTCTATACTGACGCTTAGCTTGTTTGATAGCCTTGCGGAGGGAATAGCTGCACTGTTTGTATTCGGTCATGTTACCAGTCACTTTGCCCTGATTAAAAGCAGTGGTTCGCGCTTTCAGTTTCACGCGAATGCTGCCATCAATCCACGGTTTCTGGTTAGGGAATGTTTTAATCGTTGCTATGGGAACGACATCTTCAACGCACGTTCTAATGAACTCGCACACCGAATCAACGTATTCGTCAATATTGTTATCTGGCCTTGTCTGAAACATATCCCAGTCCACGTGATGGAAGCAGTCTTGGAGTGTGGAGTCAGCTTGGTCGGACCAGCGTTGGACAGACCTCAGCGTGGGAGCCTCGTTTTAGTTTCTGTCTGTAGGCAGGGATCAATAAAATTGAGTCGTGGTCAGCTTTTCCGAAAGGGGGGCCTGTTTCCCTCGTCCTCTCGTACCTCCTCTCCCTACCCCTCTTCCCTCTCTCATCTCCCTCGTCCTCTCGTACCTCCTCTCCCTACCCCTCTTCCCTCTCTCATCTCCCTCATCCTCTCTTCCTCCTCTCCATACCCCTCTTCCCTCTCTCATCTCCCTCATCCTCTCTTCCTCCTCTCCCTACCCCTCTTCCCTCTCTCATCTCCCTCGTCCTCTCGTACCTCCTCTCCCTACCCCTCTTCCCTCTCTCATCTCCCTCATCCTCTCTTCCTCCTCTCCCTACCCCTCTTCCCTCTCTCATCTCCCTCGTCCCCTCGTACCTCCTCTCCCTACCCCTCTTCCCTCTCTCATCTCCCTCGTCCTCTCCTACCTCCTCTCCCTACCCCTCTTCCCTCTCTCATCTCCCTCATCATCTCTTCCTCCTCTCCCTACCCCTCTTCCCTCTCTCATCTCCCTCGTCCTCTCGTACCTCCTCTCCCTACCCCTCTTCCCTCTCTCATCTCCCTCATCCTCTCTCCCTCCTCTCCCTACCCCTCTTCCCTCTCTCATCTCCCTCATCCTCTCTTCCTCCTCTCCCTACCCCTCTTCCCTCTCTCATCTCCCTCGTCCTCTCGTACCTCCTCTCCCTACCCCTCTTCCCTCTCTCATCTCCCTCGTCCTCTCGTACCTCCTCTCCCTACCCCTCTTCCCTCTCTCATCTCCCTCATCCTCTCTTCCTCCTCTCCCTACCCCTCTTCCCTCTCTCATCTCCCTCGTCCTCTCGTACCTCCTCTCCCTACCCCTCTTTTGACTGCTCACACAATGGTACCCTATTGCCTCCATAGTGGAAGGAATATGTTTTAATTTGGGACACACACTAACCTGCGTGTAGTCCTCACTCCCTCTTTAATGCCTGCACACTTCCTAAACCCTACACCCTTATCACATGACCTTAATCATAACTGTTTTTGTGTTTAAAGGCGTAATAGGTCAGCAGATCTGATGTGATTGGTCTGTTTCAGTCATTAGTTGCTTTGTGTTTCCTGTGTGTGTTATGGGCTTTGTGTGTTTGTGCCTGTATATCCTCTATAATAATGAATTATACCTGTATTGATAACTGTTAACTTCACCTTTAGATTACTAATGTACACCTTTTATACAGGTCAGTTTGAAAATATATTCCAAAGTAGCGCTCCAGCACTTTGCGATTTTTGTCTCTCAAGAAAAAGTGTGTTATTAATTCAATGTATTGTTACAACACTCATGGTGATCAGAACTGTATGTCGTTTAACCCTGACCCCTGACCTCTAACCCCACCAGGTATGTCCCAGCAGCCTGACGGAGGGTTTGGAGGACCCACCACGCCCCAGAGTCCCCTGCTGTCCCCCGGGATGGCCCACACCCAGTCTCCCATAATGCAACAGCAGGGCCAGGGCTTGCCTGACATAAACGGTTGGCCCCCGCAGGGGAACATGGGAGGGAACAGGTGAGAGGTGGAGAGGGAGAGGGGGGAGAGGGAGAGGGAGAGGGGGGAGATGGGGGGACGTCACAGAGTGACTGTTAATAAACTGTGGTTGTAAAGATGGAACATATTAACTAGTAGCTACACCCCCTGGACAGGACGCCCAATCACCTCCTTAATGCTGAGTTCCACGTCCTTAATGCTGAGTTCCACAATGCTGAGTGCCACCTCCTTAATGCTGAGTTCCACGTCCTTAATGCTGAGTTCCACAATGCTGAGTTCCACCTCCTTAATGCTGAGTTCCACCTCCTTAATGCTGAGTTCCACCTCCTTAATGCTGAGTTCCACCTCCTTAATGCTGAGTTACACGTCCTTAATGCTGAGTTCCACCTCCGTAATGCTGAGTTCCACCTCCGTAATGCTGAGTTCCACCTCCGTAATGCCGAGTTCCACCTCCTTAATGCCGAGTTCCACCTCCTTAATGCCGAGTTCCACCTCCTTAATGCTGAGTTCCACCTCCTTAATGCTGAGTTACACGTCCTTAATGCTGAGTTCCACCTCCTTAATGCTGAGTTCCACCTCCTTAATGCTGAGTTCCACAATGCTGAGTTCCACCTCCTTAATGCTGAGTTCCACCTCCTTAATGCTGAGTTCCACCTCCTTAATGCTGAGTTCCACAATGCTGAGTTCCACCTCCTTAATGCTGAGTTCCACGTCCTTAATGCTGAGTTCCACAATGCTGAGTTCCACCTCCTTAATGCTGAGTTCCACGTCCTTAATGCTGAGTTCCACAATGCTGAGTTCCACCTCCTTAATGCTGAGTTCCACGTCCTTAATGCTGAGTTCCACCTCCTTAATGCTGAGTTCCACAATGCTGAGTTCCACCTCCTTAATGCTGAGTTCCACAATGCTGAGTTCCACCACCTTAATGCTGAGTTCCACCTCCTTAATGCTGAGTTCCACTTCCGTAATGCTGAGTTCCACAATGCTGAGTTCCACCTCCTTAATGCTGAGTTCCACGTCCTTAATGCTGAGTTCCACTTCCGTAATGCTGAGTTCCACAATGCTGAGTTCCACGTCCTTAATGCTGAGTTCCACTTCCGTAATGCTGAGTTCAACATCCTTAATGCTGAGTTCCACGTCCTTAATGCTGAGTTCCACCTCCTTAATGCTGAGTTCCACATCCTTAATGCTGAGTTCCACGTCCTTAATGCTGAGTTCCACGTCCTTAATGCTGAGTTCCACCTCCTTAATGCTGAGTTCCACAATGCTGAGTTCCACCTCCTTAATGCTGAGTTCCACCTCCTTAATGCTGAGTTCCACAATGCTGAGTTCCACCTCCTTAATGCTGAGTTCCACCTCCTTAATGCTGAGTTCCACAATGCTGAGTTCCACCTCCTTAATGCTGAGTTCCACGTCCTTAATGCTGAGTTCCACATCCTTAATGCTGAGTTCCACGTCCTTAATGCTGAGTTCCACGTCCTTAATGCTGAGTTCCACCTCCTTAATGCTGAGTTCCACCTCCTTAATGCTGAGTTCCACGTCCTTAATGCTGAGTTCCACGTCCTTAATGCTGAGTTCCACATCCCTAATGCTGAGTTCCACGTCCTTAATGCTGAGTTCCACGTCCTTAATGCTGAGTTCCACGTCCTTAATGCTGAGTTCCACGTCCTTAATGCTGAGTTCCACCTCCTTAATGCTGAGTTCCACAATGCTGAGTTCCACCTCCTTAATGCTGAGTTCCACCTCCTTAATGCTGAGTTCCACAATGCTGAGTTCCACCTCCTTAATGCTGAGTTCCACCTCCTTAATGCTGAGTTCCACAATGCTGAGTTCCACCTCCTTAATGCTGAGTTCCACGTCCTTAATGCTGAGTTCCACATCCTTAATGCTGAGTTCCACGTCCTTAATGCTGAGTTCCACGTCCTTAATGCTGAGTTCCACCTCCTTAATGCTGAGTTCCACCTCCTTAATGCTGAGTTCCACGTCCTTAATGCTGAGTTCCACCTTCCTTAATGCTGAGTTCCACATCCCTAATGCTGAGTTCCACGTCCTTAATGCTGAGTTCCACGTCCTTAATGCTGAGTTCCACAATGCTGAGTTCCACGTCCTTAATGCTGAGTTCCACCTCCTTAATGCTGAGTTCCACCTCCTTAATGCTGAGTTCCACCTCCTTAATGCTGAGTTCCACCTCCTTAATGCTGAGTTCCACCTCCTTAATGCTGAGTTCCACGTCCTTAATGCTGAGTTCCACGTCCTTAATGCTGAGTTCCACGTCCTTAATGCCGAGTTCCACGTCCTTAATGCCGAGTTCCACGTCCTTAATGCCGAGTTCCACGTCCTTAATGCCGAGTTCCACGTCCTTAATGCCGAGTTCCACGTCCTTAATGCCGAGTTCCACGTCCTTAATGCCGAGTTCCACGTCCTTAATGCCGAGTTCCACGTCCTTAATGCCGAGTTCCACGTCCTTAATGCTGAGTTCCACAATGTTGAGTTCCCGGTTCCATTAATACAGTCTTTGGTATGACTCAACCAGGGAACGATCTCAGGGCAGACACTAACCACAAGGTCACTCATTCTCTATAGTTGAGTATAAAGGCAACCTCACTCACATTCACTCAATCGCTTTTTCTGTCTCTGTGTCTCTCTCTCTGTATCTCTCTCTCTCTCTGTCTGTCTCGCTCTCTCTCTCTCTCTCTGTCTCTCTCTCTCTCTCTCTCTCTCTGTCTCTCTCTCTCTCTCTCTATCTCTCTCTGTATCTCTCTGTCTCTCTCTCTCTCTGTATCTCTCTCTCTCTCTGTCTCTCTCTCTCTCTCTCTCTCTCTCTCTCTCTGTCTCTCTCTCTCTCTCTCTCTCTCTCTCTCTGTCTCTCTCTCTCTCTCTCTCTCTCTCTCTCTCTCTCTCTCTGTCTCTGTCTCTCTCTCTCTCTCTGTCTCTCTCTCTCTCTCTCTCTCTCTCTCTGTATCTCTTCTCTATCTCTCTCTGTCTCTCTCTCAATTCAATTCAAGGGCTTTATTGGCAAGGGAAACATGTGTTAACATTGCCAAAGCAAGTGAGGTAGACAACATACAAAGTGAATATATAAAGTGAAAAACAACTAAAATTAACAGTAAACATTACACATACAGAAGTTTCAAAACAGTAAAGACATTACAAATGTCATATTATATATATATATATATACAATGTACAAATAGTTAAAGGACACAAGATAAAATAAATAAGCATAAATATGGGTTGTATTTACAATGGTGTTTGTTCTTCACTGGTTGCCCTTTTCTCGTGGCAACAGGTCACAAATCTTGCTGCTGTGATGGAACACTGTGGAATTTCACCCAATAGATATGGGAGTTTTTCAAAATTGGATTTGTTTTTGAATGCTTTGTGGATCTGTGTAATCTGGGGGAAATATGTCTCTCTAATATGGTCATACATTGGGCAGGAGGTTAGGAAGTGCAGCTCAGTTTCCACCTCATTTTGTGGGCAGTGAGCACATAGCCTGTCTTCTCTTGAGAGCCATGTCTGCCTACGGCGGCCTTTCTCAATAGCAAGGCTATGCTCACTGAGTCTGTACATAGTCAAAGCTTTCCTTAATTTTGGGTCAGTCACAGTGGTCAGGTATTCTGCCGCTGTGTACTCTCTGTGTAGGGCCAAATAGCATTCTAGTTTGCTCTGTTTTTTTGTTAATTCTTTCCAATGTGTTAAGTAATTATCTTTTTGTTTTCTCATGATTTGGTTGGGTCTAATTGTGCTGTTGTCCTGGGGCTCTGTAGGGTGTGTTTGTGTTTGTGGACAGAGCCCCAGGACCAGCTTGCTTAGGGGACTCTTCTCCAGGTTCATCTCTCTGTAGGTGATGGCTTTGTTATGGAAGGTTTGTGAATCGCTTCCTTTTAGGTGGTTGTAGAATTTAACGGCTCTTTTCTGGATTTTGATAATTAGTGGGTATCAGCCTAATTCTGCTCTGCATGCATTATTTGGTGTTTTACGTTGTACACGGAGGATGTTTTTGCAGAATTCTGCGTGCAGAGTCTCAATTTGGTGTTTGTCCCATTTTGTGAAGTCTTTGTTGGTGAGCGGACCCCAGACCTCATAACCATAAAGGGCAATGGGCTCTATGACTGATTCAAGTATTTTTAGCCAAATCCTAATTGGTATGTTGAAATTTACGTTTCTTTTGATGGCATAGAATGCCCTTCTTGCCTTGTCTCTCAGATCGTTCACAGCTTTGTGGAAGTTACCTGTGGCGCTGATGTTTAGGCCAAGGTATGTATAGTTTTTTGTGTGCTGTAGGGCAACAGTGTCTAGATGGAATTTGTATTTGTGGTCCTGGTGACTGGACCTTTTTTGGAACACCATTATTTTGGTCTTACTGAGATTTACTGTCAGAGCCCAGGTCTGACAGAATCTGTGCATAAGATCTAGGTGCTGCTGTAGGCCCTCCTTGGTTGGTGACAGAAGCACCAGATCATCAGCAAACAGCAGACATTTGACTTCGGATTCTAGCAGGGGGAGGCCGGGTGCTGCAGACTTTTCTAGTGCCCGCGCCAATTCGTTGATATATATGTTGAAGAGGGTGGGGCTTAAGCTGCATCCCTGTCTAACCCCACGACCCTGTGTGAAG
>NC_088417.1:7111773-7159273 GCF_034236695.1 Oncorhynchus nerka
ATCGTACCCCTGTATCGCACCCCCTGTACCAGTTCCCCCTGTATCGTACCCCTGTATCGTACCCCTGTATCGTACCCCCTGTACCAGTTCCCCCTGTATCGCATTGCCCCCTGTATCGTACCCCTGTATCATACCCCTGTACCAGTTCCCCCTGTATCGTACCCCTGTATCGTACCCCCTGTATCGTACCCCCTGTACCAGTTCCCCCTGTATCGTACCCCCTGTATCGTACCCCCTGTATCGTACCCCTGTACCAGTTCCCCCTGTATCGTACCCCCTGTATCGTACCCCCTGTATCGTACCCCTGTACCAGTACCCCCTGTATCGTACCCCCTGTATCGTACCCCCTGTACCAGTACCCCCTGTATCGTACCCCCTGTATCGTACCCCCTGTACCAGTACCCCCTGTATCGTACCCCTGTATCGTACCCCCTGTATCGTACCCCCTGTATCGTGCCCCCTGTATCGCACCCCCTGTATCGTCGCCCCCTGTACCAGTTCCCCCTGTATCGCACCCCTGTATCGTACCCCCTGTATCGTACCCCCTGTACCAGTTCCCCCTGTATCGTACCCCCTGTATCGTACCCCTGTATCGTACCCCCTGTACCAGTACCCCCTGTATCGTACCCCCTGTATCGTACCCCTGTACCAGTACCCCTGTATCGTACCCCTGTATCGTACCCCTGTACCAGTACCCCTGTATCGTACCCCTGTATCGTACCCCCTGTATCGTACCCCTGTATCGTACCCCCTGTATCGCACCCCTGTATCGTACCCCCTGTATCGTACCCCCTGTATCGTACCCCTGTACCAGTACCCCCTGTATATAACCTCGTTATTGTTATGTTACTTTTCATTATTTTTTACTGTAGTTAATTTGTTAAATATTTTCTTCTTCTTGAACTGCACTGTTGGTTCAGGCCTTGTAAAGTAAATAGGTATCATAGGTAAAAGTAGAGTAAAGCATTTCATAGCTAAGAGTTACACTTGTTGTATTCGGCGCATGTGACTAATAAAGTTTGAGTTGATTTGTGGGGAAAAATCCGCTCTTGTAACAGCTGTATAGTAGTGATCCCAGCCTATAGAATAACAGCTGTATAGTACTGATCCCAGCCAATAGAATAACAGATCCGTAGTACTGATCCCAGCCTATAGAATAACAGCTGTATAGTACTGATCCCAGCCTATAGAATAACAGCTGTATAGTACTGATCCCAGCCTATAGAATAACAGCTGTATGATCCCAGCCTATAGAATAACAGCTGTATAGTACTGATCCCAGCCTATAGAATAACAGCTGTATAGTACTGATCCCAGCCTATAGAATAACAGATCAGTGGTACTGATCCCAGCCTATAGAATAACAGCTGTATAGTACTGATCCCAGCCTATAGAATAACAGCTGTATGATCCCAGCCTATAGAATAACAGATCAGTAGTACTAATCCCAGCCTATAGAATAACAGCTGTATAGTACTGATCCCAGCCTATAGAATAACAGCTGTATAGTACTGATCCCAACCTATAGAATAACAGCTGTATGATCCCAGCCTATAGAATAACAGCTGTATAGTACTGATCCCAACCTATAGAACAACAGCTGTATAGTACTGATCCCAGTCTATAGAATAACAGCTGTATAGTACTGATCCCAGCCTATAGAATAACAGCTGTATAGTACTGATCCCAGCCTATAGAATAACAGCTGTATAGTACTGATCCCAACCTATAGAATAACAGCTGTATAGTACTGATCCCAGCCTATAGAATAACAGCTGTATGATCCCAGCCTATAGAATAACAGCTGTATAGTACTGATCCCAGCCTATAGAATAACAGATCCGTAGTACTGATCCCAACCTATAGAATAACAGCTGTATAGTACTGATCCCAGCCTATAGAATAACAGCTGTATAGTACTGATCCCAGCCTATAGAATAACAGCTGTATAGTACTGATCCCAGCCTATAGAATAACAGCTGTATAGTACTGATCCCAACCTATAGAATAACAGCTGTATAGTACTGATCCCAGCCTATAGAATAACAGATCAGTAGTACTGATCCCAGCCTATAGAATAACAGCTGTATAGTACTGATCCCAGCCTATAGAATAACAGCTGTATAGTACTGATCCCAACCTATAGAATAACAGCTGTATAGTACTGATCCCAGCCTATAGAATAACAGATCAGTGGTACTGATCCCAGCCTATAGAATAACAGATCAGTAGTACTGATCCCAGCCTATAGAATAACAGATCAGTAGTACTGATCCCAGCCTATAGAATAACAGATCAGTAGTACTGATCCCAGCCTATAGAATAACAGCTGTATGATCCCAGCCTATAGAATAACAGCTGTATAGTACTGATCCCAGCCTATAGAATAACAGCTGTATGATCCCAGCCTATAGAATAACAGCTGTATAGTACTGATCCCAGCCTATAGAATAACAGCTGTATAGTACTGATCCCAGCCTATAGAATAACAGCTGTATGATCCCAGCCTATAGAATAACAGCTGTATAGTACTGATCCCAGCCTATAGAATAACAGCTGTATAGTACTGATCCCAGCCTATAGAATAACAGCTGTATAGTACTGATCCCAGCCTATAGAATAACAGATCAGTGGTACTGATCCCAGCCTATAGAATAACAGCTGTATAGTACTGATCCCAACCTATAGAATAACAGCTGTATAGTACTGATCCCAACCTATAGAATAACAGATCCGTAGTACTGATCCCAGCCTATAGAATAACAGCTGTATAGTACTGATCCCAGCCTATAGAATAACAGCTGTATAGTACTGATCCCAGCCTATAGAATAACAGCTGTATAGTACTGATCCCAGCCTATAGAATAACAGCTGTATAGTACTGATCCCAGCCTATAGAATAACAGCTGTATAGTACTGATCCCAGCCTATAGAATAACAGATCAGTGGTACTGATCCCAGCCTATAGAATAACAGCTGTATGATCCCAACCTATAGAATAACAGCTGTATAGTACTGATCCCAGCCTATAGAATAACAGCTGTATAGTACTGATCCCAGCCTATAGAATAACAGCTGTATAGTACTGATCCCAGCCTATAGAATAACAGATCAGTAGTACTGATCCCAGCCTATAGAATAACAGCTGTATAGTACTGATCCCAGCCTATAGAATAACAGCTAGAATAAAAATCCTTCTTTAACCTGTCATCTACACTGATTGAAGTGGATTTAACAGGTTTTTATTTTTTTATTTTTTTATTTCACCTTTATTTAACCAGGTAGGCTAGTTGAGAACAAGTTCTCATTTGCAACTGCGACCTGGCCAAGATAAAGCATAGCAGTGTGAACAGACAACACAGAGTTACACATGGAGTAAGCAATTAACAAGTCAATAACACAGTAGAAAAAAAATGGGCAGTCTATATACAATGTGTGCAAAAGGCATGAGGAGGTAGGCGAATAATACAATTTTGCAGATTAACACTGGGGTGATAAATGATCAGATGGTCATGTACAGGTAGAGATATTGGTGTGCAAAAGAGCAGAAAAGTAAATAAATAAATAAATAAAATAAAAAACAGTATGGGGATGAGGTAGGTGAAAATGGGTGGGCTATTTACCAATAGACTATGTACAGCTGCAGCGATCGGTTAGCTGCTCGGATAGCTGATGTTTGAAGTTGGTGAGGGAGATAAAAGTCTCCAACTTCAGCGATTTTTGCAGTTCATTCCAGTCACAGGCAGCAGAGTACTGGAACGAAAGGCGGCCAAATGAGGTGTTGGCTTTAGGGATGATCAGTGAGATACACCTGCTGGAGCGTGTGCTACGGATGGGTGTTGCCATCGTGACCAGTGAACTGAGATAAGGCGGAGCTTTACCTAGCAAGGACTTGTAGATGACCTGGAGCCAGTGGGTCTGGCGACGAATATGTAGCGAGGGCCAGCCGACTAGAGCATACAAGTCGCAGTGGTGGGTGGTATAAGGTGCTTTGGTGACAAAACGGATGGCACTATGATAGACTGCATCCAGTTTGCTGAGTAGAGTGTTGGAAGCCATTTTGTAGATGACATCGCCGAAATCGAGGATCGGTAGGATAGTCAGTTTTACTAGGGTAAGCTTGGCGGCGTGAGTGAAGGAGGCTTTGTTGCGGAATAGAAAGCCGACTCTTGATTTGATTTTCGATTGGAGATGTTTGATGTGAGTCTGGAAGGAGAGTTTGCAGTCTAGCCAGACACCTAGGTACTTATAGATGTCCACATATTCAAGGTCGGAACCATCCAGGGTGGTGATGCTAGTCGGGCATGCGGGTGCAGGCAGCGATCGGTTGAAAAGCATGCATTTGGTTTTACTCGCGTTTAAGAGCAGTTGGAGGCCACGGAAGGAGTGCTGTATGGCATTGAAGCTCGTTTGGAGGTTAGATAGCACAGTGTCCAATGACGGGCCGAAAGTATATAGAATGGTGTCGTCTGCGTAGAGGTGGATCAGGGAATCGCCCGCAGCAAGAGCAACATCATTGATATATACAGAGAAAAGAGTCGGCCCGAGAATTGAACCCTGTGGCACCCCCATAGAGACTGCCAGAGGACCGGACAGCATGCCCTCCGATTTGACACACTGAACTCTGTCTGCAAAGTAATTGGTGAACCAGGCAAGGCAGTCATCCGAGAAACCGAGGCTATTGAGTCTGCCGATAAGAATATGGTGATTGACAGAGTCGAAAGCCTTGGCGAGGTCGATGAAGACGGCTGCACAGTACTGTCTTTTATCGATAGCGGTTATGATATCGTTTAGTACCTTGAGCGTGGCTGAGGTGCACCCGTGACCGGCTCGGAAACCAGATTGCACAGCGGAGAAGGTACGGTGGGATTCGAGATGGTCAGTGACCTGTTTGTTGACTTGGCTTTCGAAGACCTTAGATAGGCAGGGCAGGATGGATATAGGTCTATAGCAGTTTGGGTCCAGGGTGTCTCCCCCTTTGAAGAGGGGGATGACTGCGGCAGCTTTCAATCCTTGGGGATCTCAGACGATATGAAAGAGAGGTTGAACAGGCTGGTAATAGGGGTTGCGACAATGGCGGCAGATAGTTTCAGAAATAGAGGGTCCAGATTGTCAAGCCCAGCTGATTTGTACGGGTCTAGGTTTTGCAGCTCTTTCAGAACATCTGCTATCTGGATTTGGGTAAAGGAGAACCTGGAGAGGCTTGGGCGAGGAGCTGCGGGGGGCGGAGCTGTTGGCCGAGGTTGGAGTAGCCAGGCGGAAGGCATGGCCAGCCGTTGAGAAGTGCTTATTGAAGCTTTCGATAATCGTGGATTTATCGGTGGAGACCGTGTTACCTAGCCTCAGTGCAGTGGGCAGCTGGGAGGAGGTACTCTTGTTCTCCATGGACTTCACAGTGTCCCAGAACTTTTTGGAGTTGGAGCTACAGGATGCAAACTTCTGCCTGAAGAAGCTGGCCTTAGCTTTCCTGACTGACTGCATGTATTGGTTCCTGACTTCCCTGAACAGTTGCATATCACGGGGCTATTCGATGCTATTGCAGTCCGCCACAGGATGTTTTTGTGCTGGTCGAGGGCAGTCAGGTCTGGAGTGAACCAAGGGCTGTATCTGTTCTTGGTTCTGCATTTTTGAACGGAGCATGCTTATCTAAAATGGTGAGGAAGTTACTTTTAAAGAATGACCAGGCATCCTCAACTGACGGGATGAGGTCAATGTCCTTCCAGGATACCCGGGCCAGGTCGATTAGAAAGGCCTGCTCACAGAAGTGTTTTAGGGAGCGTTTGACAGTGATGAGGGGTGGTCGTTTGACTGCGGCTCCGTGGCGGATACAGGCAATGAGGCAGTGATCGCTGAGATCCTGGTTGAAGACAGCGGAGGTGTATTTGGAGGGCCAGTTGGTCAGGATGACGTCTATGAGGGTGCCCTTGTTTACAGAGTTAGGGTTGTACCTGGTGGGTTCCTTGATGATTTGAGTGAGATTGAGGGCATCTAGCTTACATTGTAGGACTGCCGGGGTGTTAAGCATATCCCAGTTTAGGTCACCTAACAGAACAAACTCTGAAGCTAGATGGGGGCGATCAATTCACAAATGGTGTCCAGGGCACAGCTGGGAGCTGAGGGTGGCCGGTAGCAGGCGGCAACAGTGAGAGACTTATTTCTGGAGAGGGTAATTTTCAAAATTAGTAGTTCGAACTGTTTGGGTATGGACCTGGAAAGTATGACGTTACTTTGCAGGCTATCTCTGCAGTAGACTGCAACTCCGCCCCTTTGGTAGTTCTATCTTGACGGAAGATGTTATAGTTGGGTATGGAAATCTCTGAATTTTGGTGGCCTTCCTGAGCCAGGATTCAGACACGGCAAGGACATCAGGGTTAGCAGAGTGTGCTAAAGCAGTGAGTAAAACAAACTTAGGGAGGAGGCTTCTGATGTTGACATGCATAAAACCAAGGCTTTTTCGATCACAGAAGTCAACAAATGAGGGTACCTGGGGACATGCAGGGCCTGGGTTTACCTCCACATCACCCGCGGAACAGAGAAGGAGTAGTATGAGGGTGCGGCTAAAGGCTATCAAAACTGGTCGCCTAGAGCGTTGGGGGCAGAGGATAAGAGGAGCAGGTTTCTGGGCATGGTAGAATATATTCAGGGCATAATGCACAGACAGGGGTATGGTGGGGTGCGGGTACAGCGGAGGTAAGCCCAGGCACTGGGTGATGATGAGACAGGTTGTATCTCTGGACATGCTGGTTGTAATGGGTGAGGTCACCGCATGTGTGGGAGGTGGGACAAAGGAGGTAACAGGGGTATGCAGAGTGGGTCTAGGGGCTCCATTGTGAACTAAAACAATTATAACTAACCTGAACAACAGTATACAAGGCATATTGACATCTGAGAGAGACATACAGCGAGGCATACAGTAATCACAGGTGTTGAATTTGGAAAGCTAGCTAAAAACAGTAGGCGAGGCTAATCCGCTAGCACAACAAACAGCAGGTAAAATGGCGTTGACTAGGCAACGGGGCCGACAGGTAAGACAAACAAGCAGAAAGGAGTACCGTGATTAATGGACAGTCCAGCGTGCGTCAGCTATGTAGCCAAGAGATCAGTGTCCAGGGGGCAGCGGTGGTGGATGGGCAGGGGGGCTGGGCTGGCGAGTGTTATCCAGGTTTTTTTTTTTTTTTTTTTTTTAACTAACAATGACTAACTAGCTTGTAGCTAGTTAGCTGGTTAGCGTCTGGAGGTTGAGTGTGTCATAAAAATAAGAGTAAAAGTAATAGCGATTCCGTATCACATTGGGTGAGGCAGGTTTCCGGAAGGTATAAACAAATTAAAAATCAAAAAGAGATAGAAAGTAAATGGGGTCAGAGAGTGATTGGGACGCGGTGGTACAGACGGTTAGCAGGCCTGTGCTAACAAGCTAACAGTTCGTAGGCCCGAGCTAGACAAGGTAGCAGTTAGCGGACCGGAGCTTGACAAGCTAGCCGTTAGCAGGCCGAATTAGCAAGCAGGGAGATAGCGAGGGCTAGAGAGTTAACCTTTGGGGGACGTCGCGATGGGGTGAGTCTGTTTATTCCTCTTCATGCGGTGAGCTGGAGATACAGCGATTCAGAAAGCTCGCGGGCCTTGGCCAGCAGACGGATCTTTGGCGATGTCGCAGCGGAAAAGCCTGTTGAAACCCCCTCGGACGATTATGTCGGCGGACCAGTCGTGATGGATCGGCGGGGCTCCGTGTCGGCAGTAGAGGGTCAGTAGAGGGTCCAGGCCAATTGGCAAATTAGGTATTTTTGGACCTCTTCGGGTAGTCGGGAGATGGGCTTAGCTCGAGGCTAGCTCCAGGCTAACTGGTGCTTGCTCTGGGACAGAGACGTTAGCCAGGAGTAGCCACTCGGATTGCAGCTAGC
This sequence comes from Oncorhynchus nerka, assembly GCF_034236695.1. Lineage (NCBI taxonomy): Eukaryota > Metazoa > Chordata > Actinopteri > Salmoniformes > Salmonidae > Oncorhynchus > Oncorhynchus nerka. Next base: position 7,119,672 of record NC_088417.1, read on the forward strand.
TATTTACGATGATCCGGTATAAAGCTTCAGAGCTTGCGGTAGGAATCCGGAGATGTGGTAGAGAAAAAGCAGTCTGATATGCTTTGGGTAGATGTCGCGCTGGTGTCCTAGTTAGCGTTGAAGACCGCTAGCTAGTAGCTAGTTAGCGGCTAGCTTCTGATGAGGGTTCCGTTTCTAAAGCATAGAAAAAGCAGATCCGTACCACATTGGGTGATGCGGGTTGCAGGAGAGTATATTCAGCCTGTGGTTGGGAAGTGAGATTAAAATATGTACGAAATATATACGGAAAAAAAAGAGGAAAAAAACTATATTTACACTATACAGGACGGGACAAGACAAAACACACGTCCGACTGCTACGCCATCTTGGATTAGGTGACATCAATAAGGGATCAGTATCTCACACATTCTGGGTTGCAGACCGAGTAGTTTAATTGAATTAGGTTATGAACATTGAGAACATAATTCTCGTAACACCAGTCTCCTCCCCTTCATCTACATGTCTCCTCCCCTTCATCTACATGTCTCCTCCCCTTCATCTACACTGATGGAAGGTGACATCAATAAGGATCATATATTTCTCCTGGTCTGTCTACATCATGGAAAGAGTTCCTTAATGTTTTGTATACTCAGTGTACGTAAGGTTTACAGCTCCTATAGGCCACCATGGTAGGGATATACAGGGCATTCGGTAAGTATTCAGACCACTTGACTTTTTTCACATTTTGTTACATTACATCCTTATTCTAAAATGGATTAAATAGTTTTTTCCACCCTCATCAATCTACACACCCATAATGACATCACAATAGCCCATAATGACATCACAAAAGCCCATAATGACATCACAATACCCCATAATGACATCACAATACCCCATAATGACATCACAATACCCCATAATGACATCACAAAAGCCCATAATGACATCACAAAAGCCCATAATGACATCACAATACCCCATAATGACATCACAATACCCCATAATGACATCACAATACCCCATAATGACAAAGCAAAACAAGGTTTTTAGAAATGTTAGAAAAAAACAAAATAAAACCTGAAATATCACATTTAAATAAGTATTCAGACCCTTTAATCAGTACTTTGTTGAAGCACCTTTGGCAGCGATTACAGCATCAAGTCTTCTTGGGTATGACGTTACAAGCTTGGCACACCTATATTTGGGTGGTTGCTACAGAGATGGTTGTCCTTCTGGAAGGTTCTTCCATCTCCACAGAGGAACTCTAGAGCTCTGTCAGAGTGACCATCGGGTTCTTGGTCATGTTTGTCCGGGCGTCCAGCTCTAGGAAGAGTCTTGGTGTTTTTTAATAATTTTTTTAATTTTTATAATTTAGCGAACATTTCTAAAAACCTGTTTTCGCTTTGTCATTATGTTATTGTGTGTGTCGATTGATGAGGGGGGGGGGGGGATATTTGATACATTTTAGAATAAGGATGTAACGTATCAAAATGTGGAAACTGTGTAAAGGTATGAAAACTTTTCCCAATGCAGTGTATTTAACATAACAGTCTACAGCTCATAGACAAAACTAGGGGTCTAACGAGGGCCCCCGGGGTCTAACGAAGACCCCCGAGAAGACCGCTGTCAGTGGTCATCATGACATAACACAGTGGTGATGAAGTCTAACGAGGGCCAAGACCCCCGAGAAGACCGCTGTCAGTGGTCATCATGACATAACACAGTGGTGATGAAGTCTAACGAGGGCCAAGACCCCCGAGAAGACCGCTGTCAGTGGTCATCATGACATAACACAGTGGTGATGAAGTCTAACGAGGGCCAAGACCCCCGAGAAGACCGCTGTCAGTGGTCATCATGACATAACACAGTGGTGATGAAGTCTAACGAGGGCCAAGACCCCCGAGAAGACCGCTGTCAGTGGTCATCATGACATAACACAGTGGTGATGAAGTCTGAACTGGTTCTAAACAAACGCAATGGAGCCCGTAGGAGTTTAGTAGTAAACAGGAAAATGGGGATGCGGTCCCGTATAGGATAAAAAGCATTACAAGTAGGAATGACTAATAGCAAGACCCAGGATGCATCCTAAATGGCAAAGTAGTGCACTATATGGAAAAGGGTGCCACATAGGATGCAGTTTCTGCCTGTCCTGCCTAGGTATGTATACTTAATTGAGCCCCTTCTCCCTACAACATCTAGTGAATAATTTAGTCTAATTAGCTTTATGATGTAATAATGCTAGCTAAAGTTATGGGGCTTGACCCAGGCTGAGATGATGATGATGTCATTAGTAGCAGTGTGCACTTAGTAGTGGCCAGACTGAGTAGTACACAAATGGAACACCCTCCCAAATGGCACCCTATTCCCTATATAGTACGCTACTTTTAGGTGGCGTTTGGGACGCAGGCCGTGTTTTTAAAGGGAGGGTCCGTGTGGACTTTCCATCAGAGGGTCAATTGCTGACGTTTATACCCTTTAATCACATATCATTGGAAAGCTTAAATTCATAGCTATCCACCAGACACGTTTTCAGGGAATGTTTAGTTCGACCGAACTTTGATCTTTGACCTCTAGGGCACATATCAGAATTATCTGTAAAACTTTGTTTTCCAAGTGGTTTTGAAAGGTCATAAAATGTCCTTTTCAAAATGTATACATATAATTTAATTTGAAAACACCAGCTACAACTTCTGTTTAAAAAACAAAAATGTACATATAGTGCCATTGACATTACAATGTTGGAAGCTTAGACATATAATTCCATGTAATGGAACAGGTTTTGCATTTTAACAATGGTGATGGAAGCATCACGATTCACTCACACAGCTAGAACAAGGTTTTAAAAAGATGTGTAGATATCACAGAATTCACCCATTACAAAAGCAATCCAAATATACAGAGTTGTCCAATTACATGGAATTATATGATTAAGCTTTCAACATTCGACCAATGGCACAATATGGGTGATTTTTATTTTTAATAGTTGTTGCTGGTGCTTTCAAAGTTTGTTATATTGTATATCATTTGAAAGGTTATTTCGTGGCCTTTCAGAACCACTTGTCAAACAAAGTTTAAAATGTATTAAAAAAAGGGTTTTACCCTTTTAAAGCCATTTAATATCGGTAATTCTGACTCAACAGCCTTGGGAGATAAAAGTCTCTATCGACCTGACCAAGGCTTTCGACTCTGTCAATCACCGCATTCCTCAGACTCAACAGCCTTGGTTTCTCAAATGATTGCCTGACCTGGTTCACCAACTACTTCTCTGATAGAGTTCAGTGTGTCAAATCGGAGGGCCTGTTGTCCGGACCTCTGGCAGTCTCTATGGGGGTGCCACAGGGTTCAATTCTCGGGCCGACTCTTTTCTCTGTATACATCAATGATGTTGCTCTTGCTGCTGGTGATTCTCTGATCCACCTCTATGCAGACGACACCATTCTGTATACATCTGGCCCCTCTTTGGAGGGGACTGTGTTAACAAACCTCCAAACGAGCTTCAACGCCATACAACTCTCCTTCTGTGGCCTCCAACTGCTCTTAAATGCTAGTAAAACTAAATGCATGCTCTTCAACCGATCGCTGCCCGCACCTGCCCGACTAGCATCACTACTCTGGACGGTTCTAACTTGCCATCCGTTTTGTCACCAAAGCCCCATATACTACCCACCACTGCGACATGTATGCTCTCGCTGGCTGGCCCTCGCTACATATTCGTCACCAAACCCACTGGCTCCAGGTCATCTATAAGTCTCTGCCTTATCTCAGCTCACTGGTCACTATAGCAACACCCACCCGTAGGATGCACTCCAGCAGGTATATTTCACTGGTCATCCCCCAAAGCCAACACATTTAGCCGCCTTTCCTTCCAGTTCTCTGCTGCATCTATCACTCCAGTCTTAATTTGCTAAATTGTAATTACTTCGCCACTATTGGCCTATTTATTGCCTTACCTCCTTACTTCATTTGCACACACTGTATATAGATTTTTTCTACTGTATTATTGACTGTATGTTTTGTTTTATTCCATGTGTAACTCTGTGTTGTTGTTTTTGCCGCACTGCTTTGCTTTATCTTGTCCAGGTCACAGTTGTAAATGAGAACTTGTTCTCAACTGGCCTACCTGGTTAAATAAAGGTGAAATAAAAAATAATAATAATAAATATACCCTAGACGTCAACGGCCAAAGTTCTGTTGATCTAAACATTCCAAAAAGGTCTTATCGATAGCTGGGAGAATCTAAGCTTTCCAATGATATACAATTATAGGAATACTTCAGGATTTTGGCAATGAGGCCCTGTTATCTACTTCCCCAGAGTCAGATGAACTCCTGGGATACCATCTGTAATGAGGCCCTGTTATCTACTTCCCCAGAGTCAGATGAACTCCTGGGATACCATCTGTAATGAGGCCCTGTTATCTACTTCCCCAGAGTCAGATGAACTCCTGGGATACCATCTGTAATGAGGCCCTGTTATCTACTTCCCCAGAGTCAGATGAACTCCTGGGATACCATCTGTAATGAGGCCCTGTTATCTACTTCCCCAGAGTCAGATGAACTCCTGGGATACCATCTGTAATGAGGCCCTGTTATCTACTTCCCCAGAGTCAGATGAACTCCTGGGATACCATCTGTAATGAGGCCCTGTTATCTACTTCCCCAGAGTCAGATGAACTCCTGGGATACCATCTGTAATGAGGCCCTGTTATCTACTTCCCCAGAGTCAGATGAACTCCTGGGATACCATCTGTAATGAGGCCCTGTTATCTACTTCCCCAGAGTCAGATGAACTCCTGGGATACCATCTGTAATGAGGCCCTGTTATCTACTTCCCCAGAGTCAGATGAACTCCTGGGACACCATCTGTAATGAGGCCCTGTTATCTACTTCCCCAGAGTCAGATGAACTCCTGGGATACCATCTGTAATGAGGCCCTGTTATCTACTTCCCCAGAGTCAGATGAACTCCTGGGATACCATCTGTAATGAGGCCCTGTTATCTACTTCCCCAGAGTCAGATGAACTCCTGGGACACCATCTGTAATGAGGCCCTGTTATCTACTTCCCCAGAGTCAGATGAACTCCTGGGATACCATCTGTAATGAGGCCCTGTTATCTACTTCCCCAGAGTCAGATGAACTCCTGGGATACCATCTGTAATGAGGCCCTGTTATCTACTTCCCCAGAGTCAGATGAACTCCTGGGACACCATCTGTAATGAGGCCCTGTTATCTACTTCCCCAGAGTCAGATGAACTCCTGGGATACCATCTGTAATGAGGCCCTGTTATCTACTTCCCCAGAGTCAGATGAACTCCTGGGACACCATCTGTAATGAGGCCCTGTTATCTACTTCCCCAGAGTCAGATGAACTCCTGGGATACCATCTGTAATGAGGCCCTGTTATCTACTTCCCCAGAGTCAGATAAACTCCTGGGACACCATCTGTAATGAGGCCCTGTTATCTACTTCCCCAGAGTCAGATGAACTCCTGGGACACCATCTGTAATGAGGCCCTGTTATCTACTTCCCCAGAGTCAGATGAACTCCTGGGATACCATCTGTAATGAGGCCCTGTTATCTACTTCCCCAGAGTCAGATGAACTCCTGGGACACCATCTGTAATGAGGCCCTGTTATCTACTTCCCCAGAGTCAGATGAACTCCTGGGATACCATCTGTAATGAGGCCCTGTTATCTACTTCCCCAGAGTCAGATAAACTCCTGGGACACCATCTGTAATGAGGCCCTGTTATCTACTTCCCCAGAGTCAGATGAACTCCTGGGACACCATCTGTAATGAGGCCCTGTTATCTACTTCCCCAGAGTCAGATGAACTTCTGGGACACCATCTGTAATGAGGCCCTGTTATCTACTTCCCCAGAGTCAGATGAACTCCTGGGATACCATCTGTAATGAGGCCCTGTTATCTACTTCCCCAGAGTCAGATGAACTCCTGGGATACCATCTGTAATGAGGCCCTGTTATCTACTTCCCCAGAGTCAGATGAACTCCTGGGACACCATCTGTAATGAGGCCCTGTTATCTACTTCCCCAGAGTCAGATGAACTCCTGGGATACCATCTGTAATGAGGCCCTGTTATCTACTTCCCCAGAGTCAGATGAACTCCTGGGACACCATCTGTAATGAGGCCCTGTTATCTACTTCCCCAGAGTCAGATGAACTCCTGGGATACCATCTGTAATGAGGCCCTGTTATCTACTTCCCCAGAGTCAGATAAACTCCTGGGACACCATCTGTAATGAGGCCCTGTTATCTACTTCCCCAGAGTCAGATAAACTCCTGGGACACCATCTGTAATGAGGCCTTGTTATCTACTTCCCCAGAGTCAGATAAACTCCTGGGATACCATCTGTAATGAGGCCCTGTTATCTACTTCCCCAGAGTCAGATAAACTCCTGGGATACCATCTGTAATGAGGCCCTGTTATCTACTTCCCCAGAGTCAGATAAACTCCTGGGATACCATCTGTAATGAGGCCCTGTTATCTACTTCCCCAGAGTCAGATAAACTCCTGGGATACCATCTGTAATGAGGCCCTGTTATCTACTTCCCCAGAGTCAGATAAACTCCTGGGATACCATCTGTAATGAGGCCCTGTTATCTACTTCCCCAGAGTCAGATAAACTCCTGGGATACCATCTGTAATGAGGCCCTGTTATCTACTTCCCCAGAGTCAGATGAACTCCTGGGATACCATCTGTAATGAGGCCCTGTTATCTACTTCCCCAGAGTCAGATAAACTCCTGGGATACCATCTGTAATGAGGCCCTGTTATCTACTTCCCCAGAGTCAGATAAACTCCTGGGACACCATCTGTAATGAGGCCCTGTTATCTACTTCCCCAGAGTCAGATAAACTCCTGGGATACCATCTGTAATGAGGCCCTGTTATCTACTTCCCCAGAGTCAGATAAACTCCTGGGATACCATCTGTAATGAGGCCCTGTTATCTACTTCCCCAGAGTCAGATAAACTCCTGGGATACCATCTGTAATGAGGCCCTGTTATCTACTTCCCCAGAGTCAGATAAACTCCTGGGATACCATTTTTGTCTCTGTGTGACGTTTGAAGAAAGTTGCTAACTAGTGTTAGCGCAACGCTAGTTAGCATTGGTTTGCGAAACTACCTCTTAACTTCCTTCATGCTGGACACAGAGACATAACAATCGTATCCAGGAGTTCATGTGACTCTGGGGAACTAAGATAAAGGGTCTATTTGACAAAATCCCCAAGTATCCCTTTAATGGGTATAAGTGAGTAAGTAACTTGTTGAATATTGACATTGTTTGTCATGGGGTGGCAAATCCATTGCTGCATTACTATGAGACATCGTCACCCCCAAGGGACCGCGACGGGGGGGGGGGGGGGGGGGGTCTGGCTCAAGGTCATTAAAGAGTCCGAGAATAATGTTATTGGGCTCTTCTGTTGCTTTTAAGCCTATTAACCCAGTATGAATATTTAACCAAGAAGCAGCGTACCGTTTCATTGTCTGTGAGCACTTCGGGCTGTTACGTTTCAAATCACTTGATTTATTTCAACGTCAAGCTATCGGAATTATACTGGCACTTAAATGATGTTAATTATTCAAACCGTCGACCATTAGTTTGAGTATAGAGGTGATTATGTTGAGGGTTGATACTCTGTTCATCTGTCAACTGTGTGGAGAGGTGAGTTTTTATCATGAAATAACAATGTATCAATCTATCTGAGTGTATGTGAAATGTATGGGCATGTAAAAAGTGTACGTGAAATGTATGTAAAAAGTGTATGTGAAATGTATGTAATTAAGTGTATGTGAAATGTATGTAATAAGTGTATGTGAAATGTGTGTAATTAAGTGTATGTGAAATGTATGGGCATGTAAAAAGTGTATGTGAAATGTGTGTAATAAGTGTATGTGAAATGTATGTAATTAAGTGTATGTGAAATGTGTGTAATAAGTGTATGTGAAATGTATGGGCATGTAAAAAGTGTATGTGAAATGTGTGTAATAAGTGTATGTGAAATGTGTGTAATAAGTGTATGTGAAATGTATGTAATTAAGTGTATGTGAAATGTATGTAATTAAGTGTATGTGAAATGTATGTAATAAGTGTATGTGAAATGTATGGGCATGTAAAAAGTGTATGTGAAATGTGTGTAATTAAGTGTATGTGAAATGTATGTAATTAAGTGTATGTGAAATGTATGTAATAAGTGTATGTGAAATGTGTGTAATAAGTGTATGTGAAATGTATGGGCATGTAAAAAGTGTATGTGAAATGTGTGTAAAAAGTGTATGTGAAATGTGTGTAATAAGTGTATGTGAAATGTATGTAATTAAGTGTATGTGAAATGTGTGTAATAAGTGTATGTGAAACCACTCTCTTTCTTTGTCTTCATATGTTTACAGAAATACTGCTAACCCTGGTGGAGCGTTCAGCCAACCAGCACCTTGATGCTAATACCCAGGATCCAATGAGCTCGCTGGTTCATCTTCAACCAATCAACCAACGGCTCTTTGAATGGACCTGGCAGTGTCCTGACCCAGCTCTACCCAGCCCAACCCGATCTCCAACCTCACCCACCTGGCATAAACTGTGCCTCTTATCTGCCCCTACTGGGAGGCCCAGGGGAGAAGGGGGGGGGTGATAGAGCAAAGATGGGACTTCTATTGGACTTCAGAGCCAGGGCCCTGGTCGAAAGCACCGCACCACACAGAGTTTAGGGAGGCAAGCCTAAAACGCCTCTCTAAAGGAGAACCCGTGAGCCTGTCTGTCAGTCTGTCTGTCTGTATTTCTGTCTGTCTGTCTGTCTGTCTGTCTGTCTGTCTGTCCAGCCTGCATTCCTCTTAGTGTGACTAACGCTAGGTTCATGACTAAGAGGAAAAGGCAGACATACCAGTTGGACGTGCTTTGAACTCGTTGAGAAATGCTGATTGGCCAACAAGCTACGTCGAACCATCAACTAAAAAGTACAGCTTTGTAAAACAAATTATATAATGTTCAAAAACCTTTTTAATAGATTTCTTTTTATAAATAATGTTTTGTTGCATTTAAACTGCCATGAAAAACGCTTGTTATCGAGGTCGTTTCCTTAGTAGGTGACGTCAGAGGTCGGCATGTGGGAGAAGTAGGAGCTCAGGGATGATGGATGAGTCTACCACTAGTGTCAGAGGTCGGCATGTGGGAGAAGTAGGAGCTCAGGGATGATGGATGAGTCTACCACTAGTGTCAGAGGTCGGGCATGTGGGAGAAGTAGGAGCTCAGGGATGATGGATTGGAGTCTACCACTAGTGTCAGAGGTCGGCATGTGGGAGAAGTAGGAGCTCAGGGATGATGGATGAGTCTACCACTAGTGTCAGAGGTCGGCATGTGGGAGAAGGCAGGGATGATGGGAGAAGTAGGAGCTCAGGGATGATGGATGGAGTCTACCACTAGTGTCAGAGTCAGAGGTCGGCATGTGGGAGAAGTAGGAGCTCAGGGATGATGGATTGGAGTCTACCACTAGTGTCAGAGGTCGGCATGTGGGAGAAGTAGGAGCTCAGGGATGATGGATGAGTCTACCACTAGTGTCAGAGGTCGGCATGTGGGAGAAGTAGGAGCTCAGGGATGATGGATGAGTCTACCACTAGTGTCAGAGGTCGGCATGTGGGAGAAGTAGGAGCTCAGGGATGATGGATGAGTCTACCACTAGTGTCAGAGGTCGGCATGTGGGAGAAGTAGGAGCTCAGGGATGATGGATGAGTCTACCACTAGTGTCAGAGGTCGGCATGTGGGAGAAGTAGGAGCTCAGGGATGATGGATGAGTCTACCACTAGTGTCAGAGGTCGGGCATGTGGGAGAAGTAGGAGCTCAGGGATGATGGATGAGTCTACCACTAGTTAGTTTACTGCCAGTTTGAGGGGCGTTTCCCTGTCGTTTGTGGTAAATACCACTTTCCCACTTGGTTATTGACGCAGAGTTACTGTAGACCCCTTCCCATCTACTGTATGACTATAGGCCCCTCCCCCTTCAAAAAGGTCCCTCCCCCTCTGGGTGATTGACAGTAGGCCCCTCGCTCTTTGCCTGGAGGCCCCATAGAGGCTCCTCCCCCTCTGGTTTGACTGACTACTGGTGGCAGCAGGGATCCTCCTCAGATGAATGTATTCCTCTGTGGCCAGCTGCCATTTTTACAATCTCATCTCAAGAAAATGTCAACTGTTATTTTTTTTATTTTTTTTTCACCTCGCTTTGATCCCCCACTTCTTCTTCTTCTTCTTCGGGTTCCTCTCACGTTCCAAACCCCATTCTACCTTCTAACGTTTTCTGCGTTCCACAATGGCAGCAAACTGTGACTGTGATGTTACGTTTTGGATCCTGGAGGACAGCGGAGGGAGGGAGCGGAACAGCTGACTACTTTCAGTTTGTTTTTGCCTTCTTTTTTTTTTTCTTTTTGTGTAGTTTTGTTTTTGTTTTCGTAAAAGACGATGAGTGAAAGCTGACGAGAAATGGTTTGAAAACCGGTCTTGGAAAGCACAGTAGATGAATGGTTTGATTTAAAGTAATGCTTTTGTATTATAATTAGAGACATTTAGTCAAAAGGTTTATAGTGTATTAAATTAAGTTTTATTTTTCTGTATAGATGTTGTTGTTGTTTATTTAATGTTAGATTTATTATCGTAGCAAAACAAGATGATTATTTGTAAATCGGTGGAAAGTGAGTAAAAATAACCTTTTTTGTCATACTCTTATCAATTTGAAATAATATGGATTTAACTTCGGTCCGGTAGTTTCATCAGAAGTTATTGAAAATACGGTTCAAAGAAACCAAATACAGACAGATTGTACATACAAGTTAACAACAGAGGTCCATTTCCTATTCGTCGTGGGTTTTGACCCTGTCTGGTCTGGACTACCGTCTGCTATAAGAGAAGAGTGGTGTGTTTTGTGTTGTTTGTTTGAGAAGAGGAGAGTCACACCGGTATGGTACAGGAGTGGGTGGGGTTATCTTTGTCCAGGCTCTAGTGGGGTCGTGGGGGGGTCGTATAGCCTTGAGCATATATCGCCATAATAGAAAGACAGGACACAAGTCAACACAGCCATATACAGTTATTATAACTCAACAAAAAGGATAGAAAGGAACAAGCTTTCTATGTTGATTGGCGTCTCGGTGCCTCGTACAAGCTGCTAGGGACAAACCGCTCTGGTCCGTCAGTACAATGTAAACAAGCAATAATGATGAGTATTAGGAGTCTTTATGTCTTTTGTGTTGTTGTTGGTTTTAGTAGTTTTTGTTTTTGTTTTCCTGGTCCTGTTATGCTCCGTGGTCCGTCAGACTCGCTATTAAAAACAAACACAGATACTTTGTTTTGTTTTTTAAACTGGTTAAACGTCCCCCACAGATCATGCTGCAGCGTTTTGTCGTGGGTTTAGAGACGGCAGGGAGGGAGTGTGGTGCTGAACCCCGGGTATCAACCCTCATATTAACAGCGTTTTGTCGTGGGTTTAGAGACGGCAGGGAGGGAGTGTGGTGCTGAACCCCGGGTATCAACCTCATATTAACAGCGTTTTGTCGTGGGTTTAGAGACGGCAGGGAGGGAGTGTGGTGCTGAACCCCGGGTATCAACCCTCATATTAACAGCGTTTTGTCGTGGGTTTAGAGACGGCAGGGAGGGAGTGTGGTGCTGAACCCCGGGTATCAACCCTCATATTAACAGCGTTTTGTCGTGGGTTTAGAGACGGCAGGGAGGGAGTGTGGTGCTGAACCCCGGGTATCAACCCTCATATTAACAGCGTTTTGTCGTGGGTTTAGAGACGGCAGGGAGGGAGTGTGGTGCTGAACCCCGGGTATCAACCCTCATATTAACACAGGTTTGTCGTGGGTTTAGAGACGGCAGGGAGGGAGTGTGGTGCTGAACCCCGGGTATCAACCCTCATATTAACACAGGTTTGCGTCATAAAATGGCACACTATTCCCTACATAGTGCACTACTTTAGGCCCTGAGCCCTATGGCATCATATTCCCTCGCCCCATCAGTAACTGGTGTGTTGACCAGTCCCTCTTGATCCTGTGTGCCTTTCGGGATGCAGCCATTCCCTCTCTGACCACAGAGCAGAGACCTATTGGGCCCTTATTCAATTATTCTTTCCTTCCTTTAAGTAGTCACTTGGTATGCCATGACTGGATAGGTGACACACATGTAATGGTATGTGTCCCAAATGGCACCCTATGCCCTTTATAGTGCACTATTTTTTTGTCTGGAGCCAATAGGGATCTGGTCAAAAGTAGTGCACTATGTAGGTAATACTGGATGGAGTCCACGGAATCAACTATGTGGTTCAGATGGTTGGAGGTTGGAGCACGGCGCTAGGAGCGCTAGGAGCACAGTGCTAGGAGCACGGTGCTAGGAGCACGGTGCTAGGAGCGCTAGGAGCACAGTGCTAGGAGCGCTAGGAGCACGGTGCTAGGAGCGCTAGGAGCACGGTGCTAGGAGCGCTAGGAGCACGGTGCTAGGAGCGCTAGGAGCACGGTGCTAGGAGCGCTAGGAGCACGGTGCTAGGTGCGCTAGGAGCACGGTGCTAGGAGCGCTAGGAGCACGGTGCTAGGAGCACGGTGCTAGGAGCGCTAGGAGCACGGTGCTAGGAGCGCTAGGAGCACGGTGCTAGGAGCGCTAGGAGCACGGTGCTAGGAGCGCTAGGAGCACAGTGCTAGGTGCGCTAGGAGCACGGTGCTAGGAGCGCTAGGAGCACGGTTCTAGGAGTGCTAGGAGCACAGTGCTAGGAGCGCTAGGAGCACGGTGCTAGGAGCATGGTGCTAGGAGCGCTAGGAGCACGGTGCTAGGAGCGCTAGGAGCACGGTGCTAGGAGCGCTAGGAGCACGGTGCTAGGAGCGCTAGGAGCACGGTGCTAGGAGCGCTAGGAGCACGGTGCTAGGAGCGCTAGGAGCACAGTGCTAGGTGCGCTAGGAGCACGGTGCTAGGAGCGCTAGGAGCACGGTTCTAGGAGCGCTAGGAGCACAGTGCTAGGAGCGCTAGGAGCACGGTGCTAGGAGCGCTAGGAGCACGGTGCTAGGAGCACGGTGCTAGGAGCGCTAGGAGCACGGTGCTAGGAGCGCTAGGAGCACGGTGCTAGGAGCGCTAGTAGTCATATTCCCTCGTCCCTGTAATGGGGGATGGTGACATCATATTCCCTCGTCCCTGTAATGGGGGATGGTGACATCATATTCCCTCGTCCCTGTAATGGGGGATGGTGACATCATATGACATCATATCAGCCAGACATTACTATGGACAACAAGCCAAATATCCCATGCCTTGTAAATTGGGTTATGAATTCTACCAGCCTTTCATTACAAAATGAAGGACAGAGGTGGACTTAGTTGTGTTTCATCAGTTTTAAATTAAACCGGCCCCCAAACGGTTAAATCTGCCTGGGATAAAGAGCCTATTAGCAGCCCAGACAGTGTGATAGTCCATCAGCCTCAGAGAAACATGCAACGCCATCCTGGTGTGTGTGTGTGTGTGTGTGTGTGTGTGTGTGTGTGTGTGTGTGTGTGTGTGTGTGTGTGTGTGTGTGTGTGTGTGTGTGTGTGTGTGTGTGTGCGTGTACAGCATAATACATGTATTTGATGAGGGTCTGAGATAAAATTGAATGTATTGTCATTGGCTGAGCTCAGATCAGAATAACCTTATAAAAGCTGCCACCCCACCCCAGATGTATTGTCATTGGCTGAGGCTGTAAAAGTGTTGCGCTGCACCTCAAATGATACCCTGTATGGGCCTCAGTCAAAAGTTGTGCTCCATATATGTAATGAAGCCCCTTTTGGGATGCAGCCCATCACTGGGAGAAGCTGTAGAATATGGTTCTCATTGGATGGTCTAGAACTGCCCAAAACCTGATGGATTAAATTACTTATAAGCCCTGGTCTGAGAACAGTTTTGATTTGTACTTCCCAAATGGCAACTGCTAGGATTGGTCATGGAGAGAAAGCTGTTCAAAGACAGTCAATGTAAGAGTGTTGATCTAGGATCAGTTTAGTCTTTACATTACAATGAATGGACAAAGGGGAACTGATGATAGATCAGTATTTCTACGCTCAAATTATTTGGGGAATAATGTACTTTATCCTGGCATTCTCTTCTCTTTGGACACTGAGGTACAGTAGCATTTTGGAGCATAGGGATGCTATAATTTAGTAACTCTATGGTATGGGGCTCTGTCTCGCATAGAAGGGCACATTCACATTGTTTTGGTGTTCGATTTATCACAATTTATCGATCACACTTTTGATAAAAGCTGGATGTCAAAACAAATCAAATCAAACCCCCCGTTTGTGAATTTCCAAAGATTTGTTAAGATTTTTAAATGAATACAAGCCATGAGGTAATGCTTTTTTTTTTTTTTTTACATTTGTGTCAGTACCTGGAGCAAACAAGCTATTTGCCCCACACAACAACAACAACAACAACAACAACAAAACAATGATCATACAGACTTTTGAATTTAAAACAATTTACGAAATAATTCCTCTATTTAACTTTAATTTTTGAGATTTTTTTTTGATATGTCCTGTTTTTGTATAGTCTGCTAATTTTTCTTAGCGCTAAAATGCAAGAACCTTAATGCTAATAATCTAGCATATTGCCTTAGATTGTCTGTTCTCGTTCTTGTATATTATAAGGCTGTATTATATTTGTAATGTGATAATGTACATTATTAAATGGGTGATAAATCAATGCTCAACACCAATCTTAGTTGGTGGTGATGAGACTAACAGTAGTCTCTCGCTCTCTCTTTCTCCCTCCCTCTCTCTCTCTCGCCCTCTCTCTCTCTCTCTCCCTCTCTCTCTCTCTCTCTCTCCCTCTCTCTCTCTCCCTCTCTCTCTCTCTCTCTCTCTCCCTCCCTCTCTCTCTCATATATATCTGTGATTGGTTAAAGGCTGTATTTGCATATTTCCATTTCCCCTCGTCACAGAACTGTTTGTCAGCCCGGACTGTGTGTATGGAAGAAGAAAAACGATGCAATATGTCATATATCAGCCGGGACTGTGTGTATGGAAGAAGAAAAACGATGCAATATGTCATATATTCTATGGACTTTCTGGAGAAGGAAAGCTTAGTTGTTAACCACTGCTCTGAGATGGATTCTTCCAGCCGTGTTGTTCATTGGAAACGTCGACACTGTTCGTTCGCTCACCCATCACGCATCAACGTTTTGTAATCTTTAGGGTTTTTATTTTTTTTTAAAGTTAGATATACCGACAGAAGTTTAAACACAATTATATGCAAGTTGTTAACTAATAAGGCTTCGCTGATGCTATTTGCAATTTTAATGTTGAATAATACCATTGTAAATAAAGAATTCTGTTATTGCAACATTGAATGTAGTCCCTCTATATTTTAATATATTTGTATAGATTCTGCACTTGTTTGAGGGGAGATCTTGCAAGTACACATTTCACTGGTCTTTTATCCATTACATGTGCTCACCTCCTGCGTTCTCTCACCTCCTTTTGACAAAAGCGCAAAGGTAATCGAGGAGAGTGAACGTGGATGAAAATGCGATCGCTTGAAATGAGACCGTCCTTCTCCACTTCCGCTTTACGTTTCACAGGGGTGGATCCCAAAACTAAATGTGTAAAGTGATCAAATTAAGTTCTTTGTCCAGAACATTTTATAGTTACAAAAAAATAATTCCTGTATTGTTTTCAAAAGTGTGCATGTTTTTAATCCTCTGACAAAAAAAACTAAAGTTGATTCAAAAGGAGTGTGGCATATTTCAAAACTCTTCCACGGTCGGATACACATCAGTATTCTCGATGAAAAGTGGCTTTCGAGGAGGACAAAAAAAATCATGACCGCTATTGATGGAAATAGGAAGTTTCGGTACAATATTATAAATGCCGACAGGTAAATTGTTCGTGTGACATGGTGGGATCTTTTTATGTCTGTAAAAATTAATTATGCAGAAAATGGTGGTGGAAACGCCTTTATGCGCAAATATTGATGTAATAACCATCATTTGGAGTCACGCGATGATTTGGTGTGTGTTAGTCCCACTAAAACTCGGGGAAACCAAGCAGTTTTATGAGGCTACGGATGAAATAATTTATGATGAACTTCACAGGGTGGTGAAAGTGCACGGTTGATATATGATGCTAATTTCAAATCAATATCGACGGCCTTATTCTGGTGACATGCTTCACTGCCGTTTGACAAATAAAAAATATTCCCTCTCTTCTACATAATAATCTCATCATGTAGACTTTCCTACCCGTACTGGATCTGCCAGCTGTTGGTAATGGGGCGCATGTACCAAAACCAGATTAGGCACATTTGCTAATTAACAGTAACAGTTTTTGTGACAAAACTGTTGGTAGAGTTGAAAATGAGATGGAAACATATAACAACAAGCGTACATTTTGTGCACAACTTCATCATACACTGATTTTTATCCGCAAAAAAAAAAAGTACATTTGGTGGAAACACCAACTGGTGAGGAAATGTGCATATTTAATTTATGCAGATTCTAAGGTATTCGCATGAAAATCTGTCGCCAATTGGATGGAAAACCTAGCTAATGACATGATGATTGGTGCTTAGCAGCCAATTAACCAATAAGAATGATCTTGTTCTTATCCATATCAACGTACCAACTTTCATCAAGGAACTGTTGCCTATAAGAGCTTGCGTGAAAACCAGATTGGGCAAGTTTGCCATTTATCGCAACAATTTGTGTGACAAAATCACTGACTCACTGTATCACTGTAAATCACTGTAAAATGCAATGGAAACACATTAAACTTAGGTTTTTTTATTTGGTACATGAGAACTTCAGTGCAAAAGTGTTTTTTTTTTTATGTGCACCACGTCATCACGCACAGCCTTTTATCCACAAATTCGTTTTGATGGAAACAAACCTCTGGTTGGAAATATTGAAATCCGCATAAAATCCGCATTAAAAAAATATGCGTATTTTCCCAAAAGTGGAGTGTTTCCACCAAACTGATTTGTTCAAATAAAAATATACAGTTCTGCATGAAATCTTTGGATGGTTACTGATGAGGGTTTTTAATGGTCGTCTGAATAATTCCTTAAATTATTATAGGCCTGTTGGTTCTAACGGAAATCGATTTGTTTGTTTATAACCAGCAGGTAGCCTAGTGGTTAGAGCGTTGGCTCGGTAACCAGCAGGTAGCCTAGTGGTTAGAGTTGTGTCAGTAACCAGCAGGTAGCCTAGTGGTTAGAGCGTTGGCTTGGTAACCAGCAGGTAGCCTAGTGGTTAGAGAGTTGTGTCAGTAACCAGCAGGTAGCCTAGTGGTTAGAGCGTTGGGTCGGTAACCAGCAGGTAGCCTAGTGGTTAGAGCGTTGGACTTGGTAACCGGCAGGTAGCCTAGTGGTTAGAGCGTTGGGTTAGAGCGGTAACCAGCAGGTAGCCTAGTGGTTAGAGCGTTGGACTGGTAACCAGCAGGTAGCCTAGTGGTTAGAGCGTTGGGTCGGTAACCAGCAGGTAGCCTAGTGGTTAGAGCGTTGGACTGGTAACCGGCAGGTAGCCTAGTGGTTAGAGCGTTGGACTGGTAACCGGCAGGTAGCCTAGTGGTTAGAGCGTTGGACTAGTAACCAGCAGGTAGCCTAGTGGTTAGAGCGTTGGACTAGTAACCAGCAGGTAGCCTAGTGGTTAGAGCGTTGGGTCGGTAACCAGCAGGTAGCCTAGTGGTTAGAGCGTTGGCTTGGTAACCAGCAGGTATCCTAGTGGTTAGAGCGTTGGGTCGGTAACCAGCAGGTAGCCTAGTGGTTAGAGCGTTGGACTGGTAACCAGCAGGTAGCCTAGTGGTTAGAGCGTTGGACTAGTAACCAGCAGGTAGCCTAGTGGTTAGAGCGTTGGGTCGGTAACCAGCAGGTAGCCTAGTGGTTAGAGCGTTGGACTGGTAACCAGCAGGTATCCTAGTGGTTAGAGCGTTGGGTCGTTAACCAGCAGGTAGCCTAGTGGTTAGCGTTGGACTGTTAACCAGCAGGTAAGCCAGCGTTGGTAGCCAGGTAGCCTAGTGGTTAGAGCGTTGGGTCGGTAACCAGCAGGTATCCTAGTGGTTAGAGCGTTGGGTCGGTAACCAGCAGGTAGCCTAGTGGTTAGATCGTTGGGTCGGTAACCGAAACATTGCTGGATTGAATCCCTGAGCTGCCAAGGTAAAAATCCGTCGTTCTGCCCCTGAACAAGGCAGTTAACCCACTGTTCCTCGGTAGGCCGTAATTGTAAAAAATAATTTGTTCTTAACTGACTTGCCTAGTAAAGTAAAGGGTGCGTTTTAAAATTAACTCAGTGCAGGTTTTGTTTTTTTGCCCTGGGTGGTAAAAAATTATTTTACTAATCATCAAGCTTTGATAATTTGAATCTTAACTGACTAGTTTTGTTATTTAACACTCGTTGGTATTTAAAAAAATGTTGTTTTTTTTATACTAATAATCAAGTTTTGATAATTCCATTCAGTTCGGGCAAAAACCAAAACATGCACCCTTTATGTTCCCAAGGACCGAGGAAAACGCCGGTTTATAGGCTAACTGCAAACACTGACGCCTATGTGTTTTCTTCCCAGTGGCATAATAACAACACTTCACCTTAATAGTATTTTATTTACGGAAGTAGGTGCATTTATACATCATAGAAGTAAGCAACACAATCGAATATTAGGCTACATCGGATTTCTGTGTCCACCTTTTCTTTTCTTTTTTTTTGGTGAAAATTAATGTTTTATAGTCCATATCCTCATCTTCCTCTTTTAACAAAATGAAAGTAATAGGGGAACATAAAACCGAGTTGATGTTTGATTTTAAATTAAAGTTGTTGCTCGCATCTTGGTTTGGGCTAACTGTAAGCCTAACAAAATACTTGGGGGGGGGGGGGTCGACACGTTTTTTGCATTTTTAATGAGAATGTAAAAACGTCTGTGTGCCTGCATGCGTGTTGTAGGGGTTTGTAATCGTACCGTGAAAAAGGTGAAATCCTCCTGGGGTTTGAGACGGAGTGACCCGAGCTGATCTCTGACCAATAGCAGGCAGAGACTAGAGCAGCATCTCGAGACCTTTTATGAGTCCGTACACTTAGCGGTTCTGTATACAGCCTTCTGTTCAGTAGGACACAGAACAACAAACACACGCGCAGACAGAAAGTATCCTACTACTGCGGTCTTTCCTCTCTACTTTACCTTCATAGGATTATATTAACAATATGCCAAGCATATATCAACAAGTGCTGTAGATAAATATTCGGTTGTCTTTTGATCCCCCCCCTAAAAAAAAAAATGAATTTGGAACGTGGGATGGATTCGACTACACCAGCTTCAGACGCATAAATAATCTCCTTTTAGGTAAGTCAGATATTTAAGTTTCATAATTTCGCTAAAAAAAATGTAACTGGTTTGAAATGTTATGCTATCATTATTAGCCTACTATGTGTAAAATGACTTTCAGGCAAAACCTTTCCTTAGACCTGTTTATTGTAATCCTCATCACTTTAGTTTCTTATTTATATAAGCAATATTATACAGATACATTATAGGAAATTCCTTATTGACCCTATTGTAATCCGTTAATAGCCGTTGAACCGGGCTCGCCCTATAACGCCCTGAATGCTTTTTAAAAGAGTGGTGAGTTGTGATGCTTCATTAATGTTGACCTCTGCCGCTGACCCGGTGTTCTTTAATTTGGGTGTCGTGACCCTGATTTGTCTCAGTTACTGCTGACTACCACCCACTACTCGCCCTGTGAATGGGGGGAGGGGGTGCACGGCACTTTACAACTCATCCTGCTCGTTTACAGGGATGCAAAGTCAAGTACCAATTTAAAGTAGTTTACTTTGCAGGCACCACAAGCACCAATTTAAATATTGGTGCGAACTGGAAAAAAAATGCCCAAACAGCAGGTTTTAGATTGTAGGTTACCTGCTGTGAATTCAGTAGGTTGCTGTAGGCTAAGTTCTGTGAATTCAGTAGGTTGCTGTAGGCTAAGTTCTGTGAATTCAGTAGGATGCTGTAGGCTAAGTTCTGTGAATTCAGTAGGTTGCTGTAGGCTAAGTTCTGTGAATTCAGTAGGTTGCTGTAGGCTAAGTTCTGTGAATTCAGTAGGATGCTGTAGGCTAAGTTCTGTGAATTCAGTAGGTTGCTGTAGGCTAAGTTCTGTGAATTCAGTAGGATGCTGTAGGCTAAGTTCTGTGAATTCAGTAGGTTGCTGTAGGCTAAGTTCTGTGAATTCAGTAGGTTGCTGTAGGCTAAGTTCTGTGAATTCAGTAGGATGCTGTAGGCTAAGTTCTGTGAATTCAGTAGGTTGCTGTAGGCTAAGTTCTGTGAATTCAGTAGGATGCTGTAGGCTAAGTTCTGTGAATTCAGTAGGATGTTAAAAAATAGTCGTTTTCGTCTGGTAGAAATCAGTGCTCTTCATGGGAATATGTTCGTGAATTTGTAAAATGACGAGAAGTATGTGTTGCTTTTAATTTAATTAGCATTGAGGATTTTGGAAATATCAATCTCTACAGAAGTTCGATCTTGTTACATTGATGTTGCTCAATAAGATTTGTATTATTACCCTGTAGGTAATTACAAAAACGTTTCATATTGTGCGATAATTTAAATGCAACATTTTCTTTCGTTAATTGACATTCCTATTGTGGATTCACACAGAAATATTTTGATTGAGAAAATATGCATGATTACAATGTTATTCACCTAAATGTATTTTGATCAGAGATCTAACAATCATACGTAATGTGTTCGTTACCTAAATATATTTACTGTTTATTAACCTTCAAAAATACGATCAAATAAACTAGAGAGGTATATTTTCATTTCAGAGGCGAAAATATGTCAAATAACTCTGGAGATTGAGCTAACATTTCTCCACCTATTTCTCTCTCCAGGCAGAATAGCTACACCATTCCGATTCAAATCATCCCAGATCGGCTCTGCCTCCTCGCCTGCTGTGATGTCTGTGTCTCTGTCCAGCATCCCCGTCGTGAAGGACAAGCCGTTCCACTCCAACCCCCTCAAAGGCAGTCCTGTCCGGGGCTCGGGTTACTACGCTGCCCCGCTGCCCGGAGCCCACCACAACATGAACATCTTCAGGAGCTCTCAGCATCCCCTCCACCCGCTCAAGTCTCTGGGACGGCTAGTCACTGACACCCAGGCAGTCATGCCGTTCAACTTCACCGCCGGTAACCCCTCATTCTTCGGCCACGGCGGCCACGCCGTTAACGTGCTCCACGAGCAGATTTTTAACGTGTCGAACATCCCGTATTTCAATCGGATGATGCCGGGAGTGGGACAAGCGATTTACTCCAAGCACGAGGAGCTGGCGGCGGTGGTGACCGAGCACGCTACTGGGCCGTTATCAGACTACAGCAGTCCCGCTTCGAGCGAGAGGTCTTCTGCTCACTCCGTCTCGCCGTCCGAAGCACGTTCTCTCCACCTCAGGGGAACCGAATTATCATCGAAGAAGACGCGCACTTATAGTTTCAGTGAGGACGATCTGTTCACGGTGCTGTACGGATATACCGGGAGACAAGAGCAGAATACCGGTCACGCTATCTCAGGAATAGCCCTGACCGGGAACTCAGGTAGACAGATAAAGCACCCTGTCACCCAATTACCTTTGAAATGTTATCGAAACTGGGTAATTGTTGTTAAAAGCAAACTGTGTTAGCGCTTCAGCTGTCCTAACAGGTATATGGTAGTGTAACACGTTTAAATAGTTAGATGCAATACACCTTTATTGCTTGCTATTGCTAATTGGGGCTGGAGATTCTTTCAGTTCATATAGACACAAATTCTCTATTTGTAGCTGGGATTTGATGATTATTGATTTATTTACCTTAGTCCATGTGTATGACTATTTAAAGAATAGAAATCAAACTGTCAATTTCCAGGAGGTTTAATCTATGTCTGGGAAAACAGCCCGTATTGTCTGTTATGTTGTGTTTGATTTGTTAGGCCCTAATGTTCACAATTGACCACCAATAGCATTGCTAACTTGAACATTCTCTTCAACAGTTTGTAACAGTGAGACACTCACCTTGAATACTCGGGCGCTCGAACTTCCAGAAGGTAGGCCTCTCTCAATTCAATTCAAAGGGCTTTATTGGCGTGGGAAAAATCTCTCTCTTTTCTCTCTCTGTTAGAATATTCTGTTTGTACTTTGTGAAGTTTTGTAAAGGGTGTTAACTTTAACGTGTTTTCAAATATCACTTCCAGAGTTAACTATCCACCAGACGAGTTACGGCAGTTTGTCCCACTACGGAGTTTTTGCGGTGAAGAGCGCCGTCACCAAGGGAACCCGGTTCGGCCCATTTCAGGGGAAACTGGTCAATACGAGCGAGATCAAAACACATGACGACAACACTCTGATGTGGGAGGTCAGTTTAATTCCTTAATTAAGTTCCTTAATATTGTGTGTGTTATTTATTTACTGTGAACTAAACGTTTAAACCTTTTTGTGTTTTTATTTGGTGAGTAAACCAGCTGTGCGTCAATGTCAATTTACGCGTAAATGTAGGCCTAGTACGAGATGCTAGATTACCAATTAATTCAAAGCCCGTCCTGTCAAACAATTTGTATCCACATACATTTTCGTGCAATATAATAGGTTTAACAACCTTTTCTCTGTGTTTTTTAATCCAGGTGTTCGAGAACGGTCGGTTGAGTCACTTCGTGGATGGCCGGGGCTCTTCCGGTAACTGGATGTCGCTGGTGAAGTGCGCGCGCTTCCCGGAGGAGCAGAACCTAATCGCAGTACAGAGTCAGGGCCAGATCTTCTACGATGCCTGTAAGGAGGTCCAGCCGGGCCAGGAGCTGCTGGTCTGGTACGGGGACTGCTATGTTCAGTTCCTGGGGATTCCTCTCACTCTGAAAGACTCGCCGGAGGAGGGGAACGTTATGCTTCCGCTTGAAGGTAAAGACATTTAATATAGAATCAGATAATCAGATTCATCTTTATTCGAATAGAAAATAATAACTTTCTACACCTGCATTGTTTGTTGTTTGGGGTTTTAGGCTGGGTTTCTGTACAGCACTTTGAGATATCAGCTGATGTACGAAGGGCTTTATAAATACATTTGATTTGATATCTTCCCCGGCGGGAACTTTATTTGTGGAATACATTTTTACATAAACGTCACAATGTTGTAAAGGATCTTATTCTCTTCTAGTCTTAATTATATCTTTATATACATGTATGACACGTATTTGTAGAAAATCCAGCAATGTTTTTCCTGATAACATTTTGTTTTTATTTCAGATTCTGGAGAGGGTTTTAAGTGTGATCGGTGTGGCAAAGTATTCGCCTATCAATACTACAGAGACAAGCATCTGAAGTACACGCGCTGCGTGGACCAGGGCGACCGGAAGTTCCCGTGTCATCTCTGCAACAGGTCGTTCGAGAAGAGAGACCGACTGAGGATTCATATCCTACACGTTCACGAGAAACACCGACCACATAAAGTAAAATGACTAAATCATAGGAATGGTGCTGAAAAACAGCTCCCTTTGCATTAGGCTATAGGCCTACTTTCTCCCTACATCTCTAGTTTGTTTTATGCCTACTCCTTATATTTGACCCTCTTATTCAGTGTTAACTAACAGCACATTTCCCATAGGATCTACTTAATGTCTGCTGATTTCTCTAATCTCCCCTCTCCTCTGTCAGTGGAACATATATAGGCCTGCTTTCCTCCTAAATCTGTAACTGAACGGTCACTCAAACCAAATGTTATTGGTCACAGACACGTGTTTAGCTGATGCTATTGCGGGTGTAGCGAAATGCTTGTGTTTCTAGCTCCAACAGTGCAGTAATATCTAACTAAATGCTTGTGTTTCTAGCTCCAACAGTACAGTAATATCTAACTAAATGCTTGTGTTTCTAGCTCCAACAGTGCAGTAATATCTAACTAGTAATATCTAACAATTTCTCAACATATACCCAATATACACACAAATCTAAGTAAAGGACTGGACTTAAAGAATATCTGAATAAATGGACTAGCGATGTCAGAGCGGCATAGACTAAGATACAGTAGTCTTAGTGTACTCAGTGTTGATGTGACAACACTTCCCGGTGCTGAGCGTGTCGTCTGTCTCTTCACAGTGTTCGGTGTGCGGGAAGAGTTTCTCTCAGTCCTCCAGTCTCAACAAACACATGCGCGTGCACTCAGGAGAGCGGCCCTACAAGTGTGTCTACTGTAACAAGGTAAGTGTAGAACAGCGTGTTCTCACCATTTAGAAGCTTCCTCATTTCATGGTGCATTTGGCACGAGCGCCCTCGTTATTGTCTCCCGGTGCAGGCACGCTCCACCGAGACACTTCCATGGTGATTAGCGCCAGATGTACCCCCCCACACACACACTTTTGTTCCCCCACGCCCCGAGATTACGCTCTGAATTTACGGCTCTATGAGGAACAGACGTTTTCTTTGTTGTTAGTAGGATATGACAACCTCCTCCTTAGTTTTATGTCGCCTACTTTGTTTAACCCAAATCCTCTGTTTAACAATGATAAGTTAGACTATATGCTAGTTATCTGCTCTTTTAAAATCTTTTCTAAATGAAAAGGTATTTGAAATCGAATTGAATCCAGATTTTCGATTACAGAGCATGAATGTGCCAGGCCTGCATTTGGTGCCGGTCTATTGGTGTATTGGCCAACGTGTAGTCTTGCCAAACAACCCATGACTATCAAAGTACCCCGTTCTATCAGGACCGTAGACCTGTTCTCAAACTTCTATCTCCTCCACGTTGTTCTAGGCCTTTACCGCTTCCAGTATCCTGCGCACGCACATCCGCCAGCACTCCGGAGAGCGGCCCTTCAAGTGTAAACACTGCGGGAGAGCCTTTGCCTCGCACGCCGCGCACGACAGCCACGTCCGACGCACCCACGCCAATGATAAGCTGCATCCGTGCGACGTGTGCGGCAGCACCTTCCAAGAAGCGACAGAACTCAAGAACCACATGAAGAGTCACACAAGTAAGATCTGATTGTCAATAGATATTGAAGGAATAGGACACGTGTTGCTTGTACCAAGGTCTAAGGCCTATATATCTTGAGTGAAAATTACAAACATTACTGGATGAATATAGAAATATAATGCTGACTTATGTGTCTGATCTAAATTGCCTAATATATATGGATACTCCTTCTAAAATGTTATATTTACGTTACTGACAGAAGGCCCTCTGTCGGAACCCGCAGTTCCTCCTATCATCTCACGAAACGGATCTTTGGAGGATACAACCGCGATGTTTTCATTCACCAAGGACGGCAGGACGCAAAGACTGACGGAGGAGAACTTTTACACAGGCCTGACGACGCTGAACCAAGAATATCGACCCTGGAATTAAACCCATTCCGTATGAATGATCATTTCTTATTCTAGAATTTGTTAAGGGAAATATCAAGTAGAGCTCAATAAGACGTCCAAACAGCGTCGCGTTTTATGTTTTTAGAGTAATAACTATTGGGGAAATATATTTCATACAACTGTACTGTATTGTATGACACACTGTAAATTGTTTTTGTCCAATTTATTTATTTGAATCTGTTTTTTTTGTGTGTGTGGGAATAATACGTGTTGTTTGTGGCTAAACACTTCTGTTATTAGTGGGATTTAGTTATTATTGGTGTTGGTCAATGAAGCCAAGTAACGCAAGATTTTAACGAAATGTTACGTTTATTAACGTTCGTGATCACAAATTTACAAATTCACAAATTTAAATAAACTTATTAGTGTTATTCTGTAGGATAAATACTGTATAAACGTTTTGCATTTATTCATACATCCCCAATCAACGTTTATCAATTTAAATGTGTTAATTTATCTTCATACAATATTTATCATACTACCTCTAGCTAAATTCATCATATTTCACTGTCAGATAGATAACTGTTTTTTTTTTACGTTTGACTGTCTGTTTCTCGTCTCTTGTAGGCTGCAAAAGCAGTCACTGTAATGTGTATCTGTATTTCATTGTTAAAAAGCTTCGGCTGTCTAATAAATATGAATTAAATAATAGCATGAAATAAACATAAAGTCAAGATTGGGTTAGTTTGTTTGTAAATATATTGCCTTTGATTAGTTAATTAACAAACATTATTCGCATCGAACAATAACGACTGATGTTGATTTTACAATCAAATTGGCTACATTTTTTTTTTTTTTTTTTTTGGGGGGGGAGGTACATTTAATTCATCTAACATACTGTAAGAAATATCTAATATATCGAAACACAATGATATTCAATTCTGGTGAGACTATATTAATGGTTTTCGTTCCTGAAAAGAATTCTACAAATATCCTCATGTATAATTCATTCTGTAGACTCTATGGAGTTGAATAGCTGTGTGTGATTCGTTTTCGATGATTCCAAGACTTAAGAGTAGAGCAATAACATCTCCACATTCAGGTGACGGTTTAGCATTTTTTATTTACAAACACATTTCAGTCATATTTAATTTTATGCTCAGTAAAAAAAAACACAAAAAAAACATTTCGATCGTTCCAACCCCCGGAAGCAGAGTAGCGATGTTACTGTATAACGGGCGTTATTAACGTACCATTTAAAGATACTTATTCGTTACTTTAGTTGTATCACATATTATAATGATTCTTGTTTCATTGAACAAGACCCAATCCATAATCTTCTCTCTCCCTCGTGGGAGAAAGGAGACGTCCTTCAGTTCCACCTGAGCGGTCTCAGCAGTGGCCTACACAATTCAACAGCGCGCGTGTGCTCCAAGCGTGCCCCTTTCGGACAGCGATGAGGATAGTGTGTGTGTGTGCTCCAAGCGTGCTCTTTTCGGACAGTGAGGAGAATACTGTGTGTGTGCGTGTGTCTCTGCGTGTGTGATGGGTTAGGGGGATGCTGGCAGTGGGAAAATGAACAAACCCCAGTAGGACCAAATTAAGTGGCAATGAGCTGGTCTGAGGGCCAGGGGACAGTGGGCTGGGGAGGAGAGACAATGAGGTGGTCTGAGGGCCAGGGGACAGTGGGCTGGGGAGGAGAGACAATGAGCTGGTCTGAGGGCCAGGGGACAGAGAGACAATGAGCTGGTCTGAGGGCCAGGGGACAGTGGGCTGGGGAGACGAGACAATGAGGTGGTCTGAGGGCCAGGGGACAGTGGGCTGGGGAGACGAGACAATGAGGTGGTCTGAGGGCCAAGGGACAGTGGACTGGGGAGACGAGACAATGATCTGGTCTGAGGGCCAGGGGACAGTGGGCTGGGGAGGAGAGACAATGAGCTGGTCTGAGGGCCAGGGGACAGTGGGCTGGGGAGGAGAGACAATGAGCTTGTCTGAGGGCCAGGGGACAGTGGGCTGGGGAGGAGAGACAATGAGCTGGTCTGAGGGCCAGGGGACAGTGGGCTGGGGAGGAGAGGCAACGTGGTCTGAGGGCCAGGGGACAGTGGGCTGGGGAGGAGAGACAATGAGGTGGTCTGAGGGCTAGGGGACAGAGAGACAATAGGGCTGCAGGATACAGACACAAATACAGTCCCAATGACATCTGCTCCCCTCCCCGCCCCGCCCCTCCCTTCTCTCCTCTGCTCCTCTCTGACTGTCCCTTACCCCCACCTTAACCCTCTCCCCTCCCCTCTGCTCCTCTCTGACTGTCTCTTACCCCCACCTTAACCCTGTCCCCTCCTCTCTGACTGTCTCTTACCCCCACCTTAACCCTCTCCCCTCCCCTCCCCTCCCCTCTGACTGTCTCTTACCCCCACCTTAACCCCCCCCCTCCTCTCTGACTGTTTCTTACCCCCACCTTAACCCTCTCCCATCCCCTCCTCTCTGACTGTCTCTTACCCCCACCTTAACCCCCCCCCTCCTCTCTGACTGTCTCTTACCCCCACCTTAACCCCCCCTCCTCTCTGACTGTCTCTTACCCCCACCTTAACCCCCTCCTCTCTGACTGTTTCTTACCCCCACCTTAACCCTCTCCCATCCCCTCCTCTCTGACTGTCTCTTACCCCCACCTTAACCCTCTCCCCTCCCCTCTGCTCCTCTCTGACTGTCTCTTACCCCCACCTTAACCCTCTCCCCTCCCTCCTCTCTGACTGTCTCTTACTCCCACCTTAACCCTCTCCCCTCCCCTCCTCTCTGACTGTCTCTTACCCCACCTTAACCCTCTCCCCTCCCCTCCTCTCTGACTGTCTCCTACCCCCACCTTAACCTTGTCCTCTCCCCTCCTCTCCTCTCTGACTGTCTCTTACCCCCACCTTAACCCTCTCCCCTCCCCTCTCCTGCTCTCTGACTGTCTCTTACCCCCACCTTAACACTGTCCCCTCCCCTCTGCTCCTCTCTGACTGTCTCTTACCCCCACCTTAACCCTCTCCCCTACCCTCTGACTGTCTCTTACCCCCACCTTAACCCTCTCCCCTCCCCTCTCCTGCTCTCTGACTGTCTCTTACCCCCACCTTAACCCTGTCCCCTCCCCTCTGCTCCCTCTGACTGTCTCTTACCCCCACCTTAACCCTCTCCCCTACCCTCTGACTGTCTCTTACCCCCACCTTAACCCTCTCCCCTACCCTCTGACTGTCTCTTACCCCCACCTTAACCCTCTCCCCTACCCTCTGACTGTCTCTTACCCCCACCTTAACCCTGTCTCCTCCCCTCTGCTTCTCTCTGCTTGTCTCTTACCCCCACCTTAACCCCCTCCCCTCTTCTCTTCTCTGTCTCTTCCCCCCCCTTAACCCTCTGCATATGGACCAATCCTACGGACAATTGGCCGACTAAATTGAAATGTAATTTAACGTCTGGCTTCCTGCGGACTGTTCCGTTTTTTTGCAAGCTAATTCCGAGCAGAGAGAGAGAGAGAGGGAGATGGGGAAAAAGAGAGAGCGAGGGAGACGGGGAAAAAGAGAGAGCGAGGGAGACGGGGAAAAGAGAGAGCGGGAGACGGGGAAAAGAGAGAGAGAGGGAGACGGGGGAAAGAGAGATGGGGAAAAGAGAGAGCGAGGGAGATGGGGAAAAGAGAGAGAGAGGGAGACGGGGAAAAGAGAGAGAGAGAGAGAGAGACGGGGAAAAGAGAGAGAGAGACGTGGAAAAGAGAGAGAGACGGGGAAAAGAGAGAGAGAGACGGGGAAAAGAGAGAAAGAGAGAGAGACAGGGAAAAGAGAGAGAGAGACGGGGAAAAGAGAGAAAGAGAGAGAGACGGGGAAAAGAGAGAGAGAGACGGGGAAAAGAGAGAAAGAGAGAGAGACGGGGAAAAGAGAGAGAGAGACGGGGAAAAGAGAGAGAGAGAGACGGGGAAAAGAGAGAGAGAGAGAGACGGGGAAAAGAGAGAGAGAGAGAGAGAGACGGGGAAAAGAGAGAGAGAGACGGGGAAAAGAGAGAAAGAGAGAGAGAGACGGGGAAAAGAGAGAGCGAGGGAGAGACGGGGAAAAGAGAGAGAGAGATGGGGAAAAGAGAGAGAGAGGGAGATGGGGAAAAGAGAGAGAGAGAGAGAGAGATGGGGAAAAGAGAGAGAGAGATGGGGAAAAGAGAGAGAGATGGGGAAAAGAGAGAGAGAGACGGGGAAAAGAGAGAGAGACGGGGAAAAGAGAGAGAGATGGGGAAAAGAGAGAGAGAGACGGGGAAAAGAGAGAAAGAGAGAGAGAGACGGGGAAAAGAGAGAGAGAGGGAGAGAGAGACGGGGAAAAGAGAGAAAGAGATGGGGAAAAGAGAGAAAGAGACAGGGAAAAGAGAGAGAGAGAGAGAGAGAGAGCCGTGGAAAAGAGAGAGAGAGACGGGGAAAAGAGAGAGAGAGACGGGGAAAAGAGAGAAAGAGAGAGAGAGACGGGGAAAAGAGAGAGAGAGGGAGAGAGAGACGGGGAAAAGAGAGAAAGAGATGGGGAAAAGAGAGAAAGAGACAGGGAAAAGAGAGAGAGAGAGAGAGCCGTGGAAAAGAGAGAGAGAGACGGGGAAAAGAGAGAGAGAGATGGGGAAAAGAGAGAGAGATGGGGAAAAGAGAGAGAGACGGGGAAAAGAGAGAGAGAGAGACGGGGAAAAGAGAGAGAGAGAGAGAGAGAGAGACGGGGGAAAAGAGAGAGAGAGACAGAGAGAGAGACGTGGAAAAGAGAGAGACGGGGAAAAGAGAGAGAGAGACGGGGAAAAGAGAGAGAGAGAGAGAGATGGGGAAAAGAGAGAGAGAGAGAGATGGGGAAAAGAGAGAGAGAGACGGGGAAAAGAGAGAAAGAGAGAGAGAGAGACGGGGGAAAGAGAGAGAGAGACGGGGAAAAGAGAGAAAGAGAGAGAGAGAGAGACGAGAAAAAGAGAGAGACGGTGAAAGGGAGAGAGAAAGAGACGGGGAAAAGAGAGAGAGTGAGAAAGAGAGAGAAATCTATGAGGGTTCGACTGATGTCCCAGGTCGGCCAGTCCCTCAGATCCCTCACCCTGATATAGTGCACTACTTTTGACCAGGGCCCATAGAGTAGTGCACTACTTTTGACCGGGGCCCATAGAGTAGTGCACTATATAGGTTTTAGGGTTCCATTTGGGATCAATACTAACTGATTGCCGTCACCCTGTCCCTGTAGGTCAGAGGTCAGACCTCAGCCTACTGTTTAACAGCCCTCTCACACTTCAGATGGGGGAAATATGTTACCTCAATAACTGTCTGTCCACAAGGCCTAAATCAATCTTCATTGGTCTGGGCTCTTCTCTGTTCTGCCGATACATCCTCTTAACTTCCATGAAGAGGCAGTGAATGGAGAGAACAGGATGGGAGAGATGAGGTCTGCTAATGTCACTAAGCCTTCGATGTTGGGTAGGCAGGCCTACATGGTAGGGAGGGATGTGTTTTATTTTTGTCCAGATTGACATAGTCTATTTGATAATGGCGTTGAAGATGCAAACCATGATATTGAAGTGTCTGAAGGCGGTATGCTTTACTTATTGATTGTGTCATGCATTGGCACAGAAACCTGTTGGTGGGAAATTAGTTGCATATATTTTCTATAATTATACATTGAACAAAAATATAAATGCAACAATTTCAAAGATGTTATTGAGTTACAGTTCATAGAAGGAAATCAGTCAATTGAAATAATTAGGCCCTAATCTATGGATTTCACATGACTGGGAAGGGAGACAGCCATGGGTGGGCCTGGGAGGGCATTGGCCCACCCAATTGGGAGCCAGGTCCACCCACTGGGGAGACAGGCCCAGCCAAACAGAATTACTCCTCTGTTGGGGAGAGGGGTGCATTTAAAAAATATATATAACACAGTGAGTTTTGTGGTGTAACCCGGAAGCTTATAAGAAATCCTGCTATGCCCTCCGACGAACCATTAAACAGGCAAAGAGTCAATTCAGGACTAAGATCAAATTATACTACACTGGCTCCGACGCTCGTCGGGCCTGCAAACTATTACAGACTACAAAGGGAAGCACAGCCGAGAGCTACCTAGTGACACCAGCCTACCAGATGAGCTAAATTACTTCTGTGCTCGCTTCGAGGCAAGTAACACTGAAACATGCATGAGAGCATCAGCTGTTCCAGACGACTGTGTGATCACGCTCTCCGTAGCCGACGTGAGTAAGACCTTTAAACAGGTCAACATTAACAAGGCCGCAGGACCAGACGGATTACCAGGACGTGTGCTCCAGGCATGTGCTGACCAACTGGCAGGTGTCTTCACTGAGATTTTCAATCTGTCCCTGATCGAGTCTGTAATACCAACATTCTTCAAGCAGACCCACCATAGTCCCTGTGCCCAAGAACAGGTAACCTGCCTAAATGACTACCGACCCGTAGCACTCACGTCTGAAGCCATGAAATGCTTTGAAAAGGCTGGTCATGGCTCACATCAACAACATTATCCCAGACACCCTAGACCCACTCCAATTTGCATACTGCCCCAACAGATCCACAGATGATGCAAACACCTCCCTCTGCAACTGGATCCTGGACTTTCTGACGGGCCGCCCCCAGGTGGTAAGGGTAGGTAACAACACATCCGCCACGCTGATCCTCAACACAGGGGCCCATCAGGGGTGTGTGCTCAGTCCCCTCCTCAGTTACCTTAGATTTCTTGCGAACAGAAACAATGGTGGCCCTCTTGAAGCATGTGGGAACAGCAGACTGGGATAAGGATTGATTGAATATGTCCGTAAACACACCAGCCAGCTGGTCTGCTAATGCTCTGAGGGCGCGGCTGGGGATGCCGTCTCGGCCTGCAGCCTTGCGAGGGTTAACAAGTTGAAATGTTTTACTCACGTCGGCTGCAGTGAAGGAGAGTCCGCAGGTTTTGGTAGCGGGCCGTGTCAGTGGCACTGTATTGTCCTCAAAGCGAGCAAAGAAGTCGTTTAGTCTCTCTGGGAGCAAGACATCCTGGTCCGCGACAGGGCTGGTTTTCTTTTTGTAATCCGTGATTGACTGTAGACCCTGCCACATACCTCTTGTGTCTGAGCCGTTGAATTGCGACTCTACTTTGTCTCTATACTGACGCTTAGCTTGTTTGATTGCCTTGCGGAGGGAATAGCTACACTGTTTGTATTCGGTCATGTTTCCGGTCACCTTGCCCTGGTTAAAAGCAGTGGTTTGCGCTTTCAGTTTAGCGCGAATGCTGCCATCAATCCACGGTTTCTGGTTGGGGAATGTTTTAATAGTTGCTGTGGGTACGACATCGCCAATGCACTTGCTAATGAACTCGCTCACTGAATCAGCGTATTCCTCAATGTTGTTGTTTGACGCAATGCGGAACATATCCCAATCCACGTGATCGAAGCAATCTTGAAGCGTGGAATCAGATTGGCCGGACCAGCGTTGCACAGACCTGAGAGTGGGAGCTTCCTGTTTTAGTTCCTGTCTATAGGCTGGAAGCAACAAAATGGAGTCATGGTCAGCTTTTCCAAAAGGAGGGCGGGGAGGGCCTTCTATGCATCGCGGAAGTTAGAATAACAATGATCCAGGGTTTTACCAGCCCTAGTAGCACAATTGATAATGCTGATAGAATTTAGGGAGTCTTGTTTTCAGATTAGCCTTGTTAAAATCCCCAGCTACAATGAATGCAGCCTCAGGATATGTGGTTTCCAGTTTACATAGAGTCAAATAAAGTTCGTTCAGGGCTATCGATGTGTCTGCTTGGGGGGGAATATATGCGGCTGTGATTATAATCGAAGAGAATTCTCTTGGTAGATAATGTGGTCGACATTTGATTGTGGGGAAGTCAGGTGAAAAGAAGGATTTGAGTTCCTGTATGTTGTTATGATCACACCATGCCTCGTTAATCATAAGGCATACACCCCCGACCCTCTTCTTACCAGAAAGATGTTTGTTTCTGTTGGCGCGATGCGTGAAGAAACCAGCTGGCTGCACCGACTCCGTTATCGTCTCTCAAGTGAGCCATGTTTCCGTGAAGCAAAGAACGTTATAGTCTCTGATGTCTCTCTGGAATGCTACCCTTGCAGCTAACGACTGGAATGAGCTACAAAAAACTCTCAAAATGGACTGTTTTATCAACCACTGTTGAAATTTGTCCCTCTGCCCCATCCATCCTCTACTGTAGAAACCTGTCCCTCTGCCCCATCCATCCTCTACTGTAGAAACCTGTCCATCTGCCCCATCCACCCTCTACTGTAGAAACCTGTCCCTCTGCCCCATCCATCCTCTACTGTAGAAACCTGTCCATCTGCCCCACCCATCCTCTACTGTAGAAACCTGTCCATCTGCCCCATCCATCCTCTACTGTAGAAATTTGTCCCTCTGCCCCATCCATCCTCTACTGTAGAAACCTGTCCATCTGCCCCATCCATCCTCTACTGTAGAAACCTGTCCATCTGCCCCATCCATCCTCCACTGTAGCAACCTGTCCCTCTGCTCCATCCATCCTCTACTGTAGAAACCTGTCCATCTGCCCCATCCATCCTCTACTGTAGAAACCTGTCCATCTTCCCCATCCATCCTCTACTGTAGAAACCTGTCCATTGCCCCATCCATCCTCTACTGTAGAAACCTGTCCATCTGCCCCATCCATCCTCTACTGTAGAAACCTGTCCCTCTGCCCCATCCATCCTCTACTGTAGAAACCTGTCCATCTGCCCCATCCATCCTCTACTGTAGAAACCAGTCCATCTGCCCCATCCATCCTCTACTGTAGAAACCTGTCCCTCTCCCCCATCCATCATCTACTGTAGAAACCTGTCCCTCTGCCCCATCCATCCTCTACTGTAGAAATCTGTCCATCTGCCCCATCCATCCTCTACTGTAGAAACCTGTCCATCTGCCCCATCCATCCTCTACTGTAGAAACCTGTCCATCTGCCCCATCCATCCTCCACTGTAGCAACCTGTCCCTCTGCTCCATCCATCCTCTACTGTAGAAACCTGTCCATCTGCCCCATCCATCCTCTACTGTAGAAACCTGTCCATCTGCCCCATCCATCCTCTACTGTAGAAACCTGTCCATCTACCCCATCCATCCTCTACTGTAGAAACCTGTCCATCTGCCCCATCCATCCTCTACTGTAGAAACCTGTCCATCTGCCCCATCCATCCTCTACTGTAGAAACCTGTCCATCTGCCCCATCCATCCTCTACTGTAGAAACCTGTCCATCTGCCCCATCCATCCTCTACTGTAGAAACCTGTCCATCTGCCCCATCCATCCTCTACTGTAGAAACCTGTCCATCTGCCCCATCCATCCTCTACTGTAGAAACCTGTCCATCTGCCCCATCCATCCTCTACTGTAGAAACCTGTCCATCTGCCCCATCCATCCTCTACTGTAGAAACCTGTCCCTCTGCCCCATCCATCCTCTAATGTATCGCATCAACTTTTCCCTTTAGCTCGGTAGTTGTTGTTTTCATCATGGAGACATGGGATGCAACACCCAACGAAGTCGTATTCATCTTTCCTATTTGTTCAAATAGATCCTTCAGATTTACCGATTCATCTGGGCGTGATTATCCATGTCTTGGTGGAAGGGGATTCGGGAGGACATGTTTATCCATGTCTTGGTGGAAGGGGATTCGGGAGGACATGTTTATCCATGTCTTGGTGGAAGGGGATTCGGGAGGACATGTTTATCGATGTCTTGGTGGAAGGGGATTCGGGAGGACATGTTTATCCATGTCTTGGTGGAAGGGGATTCGGGAGGACATGTTTATCGATGTCTTGGTGGAAGGGGATTCGGGAGGACATGTTTATCCATGTCTTGGTGGAGGGGGATTTGGGAGGACATGTTTATCGATGTCTTGGTGGAAGGGGATTTGGGAGGACATGTTTATCCATGTCTTGGTGGAGGGGGATTTGGGAGGACATGTTTATCCATGTCTTGGTGGAAGGGGATTCGGGAGGACATGTTTATCCATGTCTTGGTGGAAGGGGATTCGGGAGGACATGTTTATCCATGTCTTGGTGGAAGGGGATTCGGGAGGACATGTTTATCCATGTCTTGGTGGAAGGGGATTCGGGAGGACATGTTTATCCATGTCTTGGTGGAAGGGGATTCGGGAGGACATGTTTATCCATGTCTTGGTGGAAGGGGATTCGGGAGGACATGTTTATCCATGTCTTGGTGGAGGGGGATTTGGGAGGACATGTTTATCCATGTCTTGGTGGAAGGGGATTCGGGAGGACATGTTTATCCATGTCTTGGTGGAAGGGGATTCGGGAGGACATGTTTATCCATGTCTTGGTGGAAGGGGATTCGGGAGGACATGTTTATCCATGTCTTGGTGGAAGGGGATTTGGGAGGACGTGTTTATCCATGTCTTGGTGGAGGGGGATTCGGGAGGACATGTTTATCCATGTCTTGGTGGAAGGGGATTCGGGAGGACATGTTTATCCATGTCTTGGTGGAAGGGGATTCGGGAGGACGTGTTTATCCATGTCTTGGTGGAGGGGATTGGGAGGACATGTTTATCCATGTCTTGGTGGAAGGGGATTCGGGAGGACATGTTTATCCATGTCTTGGTGGAAGGGGATTTGGGAGGACGTGTTTATCGATGTCTTGGTGGAAGGGGATTTGGGAGGACGTGTTTATTCATGTCTTGGTGGAAGGGGATTCGGGAGGACATGTTTATCCATGTCTTGGTGGAAGGGGATTCGGGAGGACATGTTTATCCATGTCTTGGTGGAAGGGGATTCGGGAGGACATGTTTATCCATGTCTTGGTGGAAGGGGATTCGGGAGGACATGTTTATCCATGTCTTGGTGGAAGGGGATTCGGGAGGACATGTTTATCCATGTCTTGGTGGAAGGATTCGGGAGGACATGTTTATCCATGTCTTGGTGGAAGGGGATTCGGGAGGACATGTTTATCCATGTCTTGGTGGAGGGGATTCGGGAGGACATGTTTATCCATGTCTTGGTGGAAGGGGGACATGTTTATCCATGTCTTGGTGGAGGGGGATTCGGGAGGACATGTTTATCCATGTCTTGGTGGAAGGGGATTCGGGAGGACATGTTTATCCATGTCTTGGTGGAAGGGGATTCGGGAGGACATGTTTATCGATGTCTTGGTGGAAGGGGATTCGGGAGGACATGTTTATCCATGTCTTGGTGGAAGGGGATTCGGGAGGACATGTTTATCCATGTCTTGGTGGAAGGGGATTCGGGAGGACGTGTTTATCGATGTCTTGGTGGAGGGGGATTTGGGAGGACATGTTTATCCATGTCTTGGTGGAAGGGGATTCGGGAGGACATGTTTATCCATGTCTTGGTGGAAGGGGATTCGGGAGGACATGTTTATCCATGTCTTGGTGGAAGGGGATTCGGGAGGACATGGCTGTTTATTTTCTAGTCGATGTGGCCATCTGAGAATACCGTATGTTACACACTTGAAGAAGTTTTTTTTTTTTTTTAAGAGTGTTGACATTCCAACAACGATGTTTCAAAATGTAAATTATCTTTATATTTAACTGTACTACAAGTCAATATATATTAAGACAAATAGGAAAGTGTGTGCTGTTGGATTTCAATATTTACATGCAGGTATTAGGAGCGGCAACCCCAACGTGACTCCAGGAATTGTATTGTTATAAAATGTTGCTATGAATAATTTAGGTATGAGATTGATAAACCATAATGTGATATTAGACCACAATGTTTTATCATATAACCAATCACCAATATGTGCCCCAAAAGTGGAAGATTAAATAGGAACAATTTATTTATGAGTAGCCCTCTCCTCTCCTCTCCTCTCCTCTCCTCTCCTCTCCTCTCCTCTCCTCTCCTCTCCTCTCCTCTCCTCCCTCTCCTCTCCTCTCCTCCTCTCCCTCCCCTCCCCTCCCCTCCTCTCCTCTCCTCTCCTCTCCTCTCCTCTCCGTAAGGTATAAGGGCAGTAAGGTTTAGTGTGGTCCGTCTGATCTGTTACCTTGTATTGATCTTCTAATAGCAACCAGTCATTCAGTATGCAGTGTGTGTGTAGAGTAGTCAGAAGCTCTAAGACTACCCCCAGGTCAGACTACCCCCAGGTCAGACTACCACCCAGTCAGACTACCCCCAGGTCAGACTACCCCCAGGTCAGACTACCACCCAGTCAGACTACCCCCAGGTCAGACTACCCCCAGGTCAGACTACCACCCAGTCAGACTACCCGCAGGTCAGACTACCCGCAGGTCAGACTACCCCCAGGTCAGACTACCACCCAGTCAGACTACCCCCAGGTCAGACTACCCCCAGGTTAGACTACCACCCAGTCAGACTACCCCCAGGTCAGACTACCACCCAGTCAGACTACCACCCAGTCAGACTACCCCCAGGTCAGACTACCCCAG
Source organism: Oncorhynchus nerka (assembly GCF_034236695.1). Taxonomy (NCBI): domain Eukaryota; kingdom Metazoa; phylum Chordata; class Actinopteri; order Salmoniformes; family Salmonidae; genus Oncorhynchus; species Oncorhynchus nerka. The sequence goes on from NC_088417.1 coordinate 7,157,355, forward strand.
GTCAGACTACCACCCAGTCAGACTACCCCCAGGTCAGACTACCCCCAGGTTAGACTACCACCCAGTCAGACTACCCCCAGGTCAGACTACCCACCCGGTCAGACTACCACCAGGTCAGACTACCACCCGGCCAGACTACCACCAGGTCAGACTACCACCAGGTCAGACTACCACCAGCCAGTTTACCACCAGGTCAGACTAGCACCAGGTCAGACTACCACCAGTGCAGACTACCACCAGGTCAGACTACCCCCAGGTCAAACTACCCCCAGGTCAGACTACCACCAGCCAGTTTACCACCAGGTCAGACTACCACCAGGTCAGACTACCACAAGGTCAGACTACCCCCAGGTCAGACTACCCCCAGGTCAGACTACCACCAGGTCAGACTACCCCCAGGTCAGACTACCCCCAGGTCAGACTATCACCAGCCAGTTTACCACCAGGTCAGACTACCACCAGGTCAGACTACCACCAGGTCAGACTACCACCAGCCAGTTTACCACCAGGTCAGACTAGCACCAGGTCAGACTACCACCAGTGCAGACTACCACCAGGTCAGACTACCCCCAGGTCAAACTACCCCCAGGTCAGACTACCACCAGCCAGTTTACCACCAGGTCAGACTACCACCAGGTCAGACTACCACAAGGTCAGACTACCCCCAGGTCAGACTACCACCAGGTCAGACTACCCCCAGGTCAGACTACCCCCAGGTCAGACTATCACCAGCCAGTTTACCACCAGGTCAGACTACCACCAGGTCAGTCTACCACCAGGTCAGACTACCACGAGGTCAGACAACCACGAGGTCAGACTACCACGAGGTCAGACTACCACCAGCCAGTTTACCACCAGGTCAGACGACCACCAGGTCAGACTACCCCCAGGTCAGACTACCACCAGCCAGTTTACCACCAGGTCAGACTTTAACCAGCCAGTTTACCACCAGGCAGTTTACCACCAGGTCAGACTACCCCCAGTTCAGACTACAACCAGCCAGTTTACCACCAGGTCTTCAGGCTAACCCTAACCCTAACCCTCCATCTCTTCAGGCTAACCCTAACCCTCCATCTCTTCAGGCTAACCCTAACCCTCCATCTCTTCAGGGTAACCCTCCATCTCTTCAGGTTAACCCTCCATCTCTTCAGGGTAACCCTCCATCTCTTCAGGCTAACCCTAACCCTCCATCTCTTCAGGCTAACCCTAACCCTCCATCTCTTCAGGGTAACCCTCCATCTCTTCAGGTTAACCCTAGCCCTAACCCTCCATCTCTTCAGGCTAACCCTAACCCTCCATCTCTTCATGGTAACCCTAACCCTCCATCTCTTCAGGGTAACCCTCCATCTCTTCATGGTAACCCTAACCCTCCATCTCTTCAGGGTAACCCTCCATCTCTTCAGGCTAACCCTAACCCTCCATCTCTTCAGGCTAACCCTAACCCTCCATCTCTTCAGGCTAACCCTAACCCTCCATCTCTTCAGGGTAACCCTCCATCTCTTCAGGGTAACCCTAACCCTCCATCTCTTCAGGTTAACCCTAACCCTAACCCTCCATCTCTTCAGGCTAACCCTCCATCTCTTCAGGCTAACCCTCCATCTCTTCAGGGTAACCCTCCATCTCTTCAGGGTAACCCTCCATCTCTTCAGGGTAACCCTCCATCTCTTCAGGCTAACCCTAACCCTCCATCTCTTCAGGTGGATGAACAGCTTGGGAACAGACTATAGTGTGTACCAAATGGCTCCCCGTTCCCTATGTAGTGCACTGCTTTTAACTAGGGCCAATAAGGGGCTGTATATAGGGAATAGGTAGCCGTTTGGTCCACAGCCTAAGTCTCCGAGGGCTCATGCTGGCGGTTTGGGGCCGTTATCTGCTGGTGATTTCCACAGGGACGGTAGACAGTAGAGAGGAGCTCACCA
>NC_088417.1:7161773-7196773 GCF_034236695.1 Oncorhynchus nerka
GAGGACAGAACAAGGAGAGAGAGGAGGACAGAACAAGGAGAGAGAGGAGAACAGAACAAGGAGAGAGGAGGACAGAACAAGGAGAGAGAGGAGGACAGAACAAGGAGAGAGAGGAGGACAGAACAAGGAGAGAGAGGAGGACAGAACAAGGAGAGAGAGTAGGCCAGAACAAGGAGAGAGAGGAGGACAGAACAAGGAAAGAGGAGGACAGAACGACAGAACAAGGAGAGAGAGGAGGACAGAACAAGGAGAGAGGAGGACAGAACAAGGAGAGAGAGGAGGACAGAACAAGGAGAGAGAGGAGGACAGAACAAGGAGAGAGAGGAGGACAGAACAAGGAGAGAGAGGAGGAATTTGATTTATTATGACACAAAAATGAATGATTCATGATTTTCATGCTCAATTACTGTACATTCTGTTTTAAGTTTGATGAATTTAGTTTCAACCAAACAAAACAGTATATGTTAAACCACTGAGTCGTTTTCTGATGTCGAACATAATGTTAATATAATGTTATAATGTTTTCTGGTGAGAAAACCCATCAGTCTGTCGGGACTGGGGGGCAGTAGGGACTGGGGGGCAGTAGGGACTGGGGGAGACAGTAGGGACTGGGGGGGCAGTAGGGACTGGGGGCAGTAGGGACTGGGGGAGACAGTAGGGACTGGGGGGGGGACAGTAGGGACTGGGGGGGGCAGTAGGGACTGTACTGGGGGACAGTAGGGACTGTACTGGGGGGACAGTAGGGACTGGGGGGAGACAGTAGGGACTCGGGGGGGACAGTAGGGACTGTACTGGGGGGGGCAGTAGGGACTGGGGGGCAGTAGGGACTGGGGGAGACAGTAGGGACTGTACTGGGGGGGGACAGTAGGGACAGTAGGGGGGGAGACAGTAGGGACTGTACTGGGGGGGACAGTAGGGACTGGGGGCAGTAGGGACTGGGGGGGGGCAGTAGGGACTGGGGGAGACAGTAGGGACTGTACTGGGGGGGACAGTAGGGACTGGGGGGGCAGTAGGGACTGGGGGGAGACAGTAGGGACTGGGGGAGACAGTAGGGACTGTACTGGGGGGGACAGTAGGGACTGGGGGAGACAGTAGGGACTGTACTGGGGGGGACAGTAGGGACTGGGGGGGCAGTAGGGACTGGGGGCAGTAGGGACTGGGGGAGACAGTAGGGACTGTACTGGGGGGACAGTAGGGACTGGGGGGCAGTAGGGACTGGGGGGGCAGTAGGGACTGGGGGAGACAGTAGGGACTGTACTGGGGGAACAGTAGGGACTGGGGGGGACAGTAGGGACTGGGGGAGACAGTAGGGACTGTACTGGGGGACAGTAGTGACTGGTGGGGAGACAGTAGGGACTGTACTGGGGGACAGTAGGGACTGTACTGGGGGGAGAGTAGGGACTGTACTGGGGGAGACAGTAGGGACTGTACTGGGGGGGGGACAGTAGGGACTGGGGGACAGTAGGGACTGGGGGAGACAGTAGGGACTGTACTGGGGGACAGTAGGGACTGGGGGGCAGTAGGGACTGGGACGGGGGACAGTAGGGACTGGGGGACAGTAGGGACTGGGGGGGACAGTAGGGACTGGGAGAGGACAGTAGGGACTGGGGGAGGGGACAGTAGGGACTGTACTGGGGGGGGGGCAGTAGGGACGGGGGGGGGACAGTAGGGACTGTAATGGGGGCAGTAGGGACTGGGGGGGGGGACAGTAGGGACTGGGGGACAGTAGGGACTGGGGGAGGGGACAGTAGGGACTGTACTGGGGGGCAGTAGGGACTGTAATGGGGGGCAGTAGGGACTGGGGGGACAGTAGGGACTGTAATGGGGGGAAGTAGGGACTGGGGGGGACAGTAGGGACTGGGGGACAGTAGGGACTGGGGGAGGGGACAGTAGGGACTGTACTGGGGGGCAGTAGGGACTGTAATGGGGGGGCAGTAGGGACTGTACTGGGGGGGACAGTAGGGACTGGGGGGGCAGTAGGGACTTGGGGGGGGGACAGTAGGGACTGTACTGGGGGACAGTAGGGACTGGGGGGGGGGCAGTAGGGACTGTACTGGGTGGGACAGTAGGGACTTGGTGGGGGGGCAGTAGGGACTGGGGGGGACAGTAGGGACTGGGGGAGGGGCAGTAGGGACTGTACTGGGTGGGACAGTAGGGACTTGGTGGGGGCAGTAGGGACTGTACTGGGGGACAGTAGGGACTGGGGGGCAGTAGGGACTTGGGGGGGCAGTAGGGACTGTACTGGGAGGGACAGTAGGGACTGGGGGGGCAGTAGGGACTTGGGGGGGACAGTAGGGACTGTACTGGGGGACAGTAGGGACTGGGGGGCAGTAGGGACTGTACTGGGTGGGACAGTAGGGACTTGGTGGGGGCAGTAGGGACTGTACTGGGGGGACAGTAGGGACTGGGGGGGCAGTAGGGACTTGGGGGGGCAGTAGGGACTGTACTGGGGGGGACAGTAGGGACTTGGGGGGGGACAGTAGGGACTTGGGGGGACAGTAGGGACTGTACTGGGGGGGCAGTAGGGACTGTACTGGGGGGGACAGTAGGGACTTGGGGGGGGGGGACAGTAGGGACTGTGGTTACTGTACTGGGGGGGGGGGACCAGTAGGGACTGTGGTTACTGTACTGGGGGGGAGTAGGGACTGTGGTTACAGTACTGTGGGGGAGGGGGACTGGTTACTGTACTGGGGGACTGTGGTTACTGTACTGGGGGGCAGTAGGGACTGGGGGCAGTAGGGACTTGGGGGGGACAGTAGGGACTGTACTGGGGGACAGTAGGGACTGGGGGGGCAGTAGGGACTGTACTGGGTGGGACAGTAGGGACTTGGTGGGGGGGCAGTAGGGACTGGGGGGGACAGTAGGGACTGGGGGAGGGGCAGTAGGGACTGTACTGGGTGGGACAGTAGGGACTTGGTGGGGGCAGTAGGGACTGTACTGGGGGACAGTAGGGACTGGGGGGCAGTAGGGACTTGGGGGGGGGGCAGTAGGGACTGTACTGGGAGGGACAGTAGGGACTGGGGGCAGTAGGGACTTGGGGGACAGTAGGGACTGTACTGGGGGGACAGTAGGGACTGGGGGGGGCAGTAGGGACTGTACTGGGTGGGACAGTAGGGACTTGGTGGGGGGCAGTAGGGACTGTACTGGGGGACAGTAGGGACTGGGGGGCAGTAGGGACTTGGGGGGGGCAGTAGGGACTGTACTGGGGGGGGACAGTAGGGACTTGGGGGGGACAGTAGGGACTTGGGGGGGGACAGTAGGGACTGTACTGGGGGGGCAGTAGGGACTGTACTGGGGGGACAGTAGGGACTTGGGGGACAGTAGGGACTGTGGTTACTGTACTGGGGGTGGGGGGACCAGTAGGGACTGTGGTTACTGTACTGGGGGGGAGTAGGGACTGTGGTTACAGTACTGTGGGGAGGGGGACTGGTTACTGTACTGGGGGGACTGTGGTTACTGTACTGGGGGGCAGTAGGGACTGTGGTTTCTGTACTGGGGGGGCAGTAGGGACTGTGGTTACTGTACGGGGGGGCTAGAGCCGGGTGTGAATGGAGGGCTAGGGTGAATGACAGGATAGATGCTGTCCTCTCTCTCTCTCTCTCTGTCTCTCTCTCTCTCTCTCTCTCTCTCTCTCACACACATTTTGGCTTTTCACCCAATAAATATTGGATTTTTTCTTGATCTTTTATAGTTTCAAATTCTTTGTATTGAATTATAATTTTGGGTCTAAGTATTTGTCACAGTGTAATAGGAAATGCAGCTCTGTCTCTACCTCTCCCTTGGAGAGAGCACAGACTGTCCTCTCTGGGCAGCCAGGTTGGTCTGTGACGACCGGTCTCTATAGCCAGACTGTCCTCTCTGGGCAGCCAGGTTTGTCTGTGACGACCGGTCTCTATAGCCAGACTGTCCTCTCTGGGCAGCCAGGTTTGTCTGTGACGACCGGTCTCTATAGCCAGACTGTCCTCTATAGGCAGCCAGGTTTGTCTGTGACGACCGGTCTCTATAGCCAGACTGTCCTCTCTGGGCAGCCAGGTTTGTCTGTGACGACAGGTCTCTATAGCCAGACTGTCCTCTCTGGGCAGCCAGGTTTGTCTGTGACGACCGGTCTCTATAGCCAGACTGTCCTCTCTGGGCAGCCAGGTTTGTCTGTGACGACCGGTCTCTATAGCCAGACTGTCCTCTCTGGGCAGCCAGGTTGGTCTGTGATGACCGGTCTCTATAGCCAGACTGTCCTCTCTGGGCAGCCAGGTTTGTCTGTGACGACCGGTCTCTATAGCCAGACTGTCCTCTCTGGGCAGCCAGGTTGGTCTGTGATGACCGGTCTCTATAGCCAGACTGTCCTCTCTGGGCAGCCAGGTTTGTCTGTGACGACCGGTCTCTATAGCCAGACTGTGCTCAGTGAGTCTGTACCTAGTCAATCTTTTCCTCAGTTTTCTATCAGTCACAGTGGCTGCTACTTCCGGGTTGGAGCGAGCAGTCGCATCCGCACTTCGGTCTGCACTTCGGTCTGCAGGTAGTATAACTTTTCATTACATTTCATTACATTTCATTATAGTACAACGGTTTGATTTGTCTAATCTTAGCAATTTCTTCTTAGCTAGCTACATAGCCGTCTTTGTATCAAAGATAATTGCGTAATTATCGTATTTCGTCGTCCTAACGTATCTGCCCAGCAGCTAGCCAGCTAGCTAACGCCCACCGTCTACATAGCTAGCTACATAGCCGTCTCTGTATCAAAGATAATTGTGTAGATAATTGTGTAGTCTAGAGCGATTTTCTAGGTTACCTAGCCAGCTATTGTCGTTCTTTTAACGCAACGTAACGTAATCAACACTGCTAGCTAGCTAGCCAGCTAGCCCCTGAATCAACAACGCAGCCAGCTATTTGTCGTCCTTAACGTAGGAGACACTGCTAGCTAGCTAACAGCTAGCCAACGTCTACCGATTAGAACTCAACAACCCGGTCGCATTCCGCCTCGCTCCACAGGTAGTATCACATTTTCATTTAATTTCATTACAGTACAACGGTTTGATTTGTTTGATCGTAGCTAGCTACATAGCTAGCTACATAGCCAAATCTCTGTATCAAAGATAATTGTGTAGTCTAGAGCGATTTTCTAGGTTACCTAGCCAGCTATTGTCGTTCTTTTAACGCAACGTAACGTAATCAACAACGCAGCCACTGCCAGCTAGCCTACAAAGTCAACAACGCAGCCACTGCCACCTAGCCTACTTCAGCAGTACTGTATCATTTTTAATCATTTTAGTCAATAAGATTCTTGCTACGTAAGCTCAACTTTCTGAACATTCGAGACGTGTAGTCCACTTGTCATTCCAATCTCCTTTGCATTAGCGTAGCCTCTTCTGTAGCCTGTCAACTATGTGTCTGTCTATCCCTGTTCTCTCCTCTCTGCACAGACCATACAAACACTCCACACCGCGTGGCCGCGGCCACCCTAATCTGGTGGTCCCAGCGCGCACGACCCACGTGGAGTTCCAGGTCTCCGGTAGCCTCTGGAACTGCTGATCTGCGGCCAACAAGGCAGAGTTCATCTCAGCCTATGCCTCCCAACAGTCCCTCGACTTCTTGGCACTGACGGAAACATGGATCACCACAGATAACACTGCTACTCCTACTGCTCTCTCTTCGTCCGCCCACGTGTTCTCGCACACCCCGAGAGCTTCTGGTCAGCGGGGTGGTGGCACCGGGATCCTCATCTCTCCCAAGTGGTCATTCTCTCTTTCTCCCCTTACCCATCTGTCTATCGCCTCCTTTGAGTTCCATGCTGTCACAGTTACCAGCCCTTTCAAGCTTAACATCCTTATCATTTATCGCCCTCCAGGTTCCCTCGGAGAGTTCATCAATGAGCTTGATGCCTTGATAAGCTCCTTTCCTGAGGACGGCTCACCTCTCACAGTTCTGGGCGACTTTAACCTCCCCACGTCTACCTTTGACTCATTCCTCTCTGCCTCCTTCTTTCCACTCCTCTCCTCTTTTGACCTCTCCCTCTCACCTTCCCCCTACTCACAAGGCAGGCAATACGCTCGACCTCATCTTTACTAGATGCTGTTCTTCCACTAACCTCATTGCAACTCCCTCCAAGTCTCCGACCACTACCTTGTATCCTTTTCCCTCTCGCTCTCATCCAACACTTCCCACACTGCCCCTACTCGGATGGTATCGCGCCGTCCCAACCTTCGCTCTCTCTCCCCGCTACTCTCTCCTCTTCCATCCTATCATCTCTTCCCTCTGCTCAAACCTTCTCCAACCTATCTCCTGATTCTGCCTCCTCAACCCTCCTCTCCTCCCTTTCTGCATCCTTTGACTCTCTATGTCCCTATCCTCCAGGCCGGCTCGGTCCTCCCCTCCCGCTCCGTGGCTCGACGACTCATTGCGAGCTCACAGAACAGGGCTCCGGGCAGCCGAGCGGAAATGGAGGAAAACCCGCCTCCCCTGCGGACCTGGCATCCTTTCACTCCCTCCTCTCTACATTTTACTCTTCTGTCGCTGCTGCTAAAGCCACTTTCTACCACTCTAAATTCCAAGCATCTGCCTCTAACCCTAGGAAGCTCTTTGCCACCTTCTCCTCCCTCCTGAATCCCCTCCCCCCCCCTCCTCCCTCTCTGCAGATGACTTCGTCAACCATTTTGAAAAGAAGGTCGACGACATCCGATCCTCGTTTGCTAAGTCAAACGACACACCGCTGGTTCTGCTCACACTGCCCTACCCTGTGCTCTGACCTCTTTCTCCCTCTCTCTCCAGATGAAATCTCGTGTCTTGTGACGGCCGGCCGCCCAACAACCTGCCCGCTTGACCCTATCCCCTCCTCTCTTCTCCAGACCATTTCCGGAGACCTTCTCCCTTACCTCACCTCGCTCATAAACTCATCCCTGACCGCTGGCTACGTCCCTTCCGTCTTCAAGAGAGCGAGAGTTGCACCCCTTCTGAAAAAACCTACACTCGATCCCTCCGATGTCAACAACTACAGACCAGTATCCCTTTTTTCTTTTCTCTCCAAAACCCTTGAACGTGCCGTCCTTGGCCAGCTCTCCCGCTATCTCTCTCAGAATGACCTTCTTTATCCAAATCAGTCAGGTTTCAAGACTAGTCATTCAACTGAGACTGCTCTTCTCTGTATCACGGAGGCGCTCCGCACTGCTAAAGCTAACTCTCTCTCCTCTGCTCTCATCCTTCTAGACCTATCGGCTGCCTTCGATACTGTGAACCATCAGATCCTCCTCTCCACCCTCTCCGAGTTGGGCATCTCCGGCGCGGCCCACGCTTGGATTGCGTCCTACCTGACAGGTCGCTCCTACCAGGTGGCGTGGCGAGAATCCGTCTCCTCACCACGTGCTCTCACCACTGGTGTCCCCCAGGGCTCTGTTCTAGGCCCTCTCCTATTCTCGCTATACACCAAGTCACTTGGCTCTGTCATAACCTCACATGGTCTCTCTTATCATTGCTATGCAGACGACACACAATTAATCTTCTCCTTTCCCCCTTCTGATGACCAGGTGGCGAATCGCATCTCTGCATGTCTGGCAGACATATCAGTGTGGATGACGGATCACCACCTCAAGCTGAACCTCGGCAAGACGGAGCTGCTCTTCCTCCCGGGGAAGGACTGCCCGTTCCATGATCTCGCCATCACGGTTGACAACTCCACTGTGTCCTCCTCCCAGAGCGCTAAGAACCTTGGCGTGATCCTGGACAACACCCTGTCGTTCTCAACTAACATCAAGGCGGTGGCCCGTTCCTGTAGGTTCATGCTCTACAACATCCGCAGAGTACGACCATGCCTCACACAGGAAGCGGCGCAGGTCCTAATCCAGGCACTTGTCATCTCCCGTCTGGATTACTGCAACTCGCTGTTGGCTGGGCTCCCTGCCTGTGCCATTAAACCCCTACAACTCATCCAGAACGCCGCAGCCCGTCTGGTGTTCAACCTTCCCAAGTTCTCTCACGTCACCCCGCTCCTCCGCTCTCTCCACTGGATTCCAGTTGAAGCTCGCATCCGCTACAAGACCATGGTGCTTGCCTACGGAACTGTGAGGGGAACGGCACCTCAGTACCTCCAGGCTCTGATCAGGCCCTACACCCAAACAAGGGCACTGCGTTCATCCACCTCTGGCCTGCTCGCCTCCCTACCACTGAGGAAGTACAGTTCCCGCTCAGCCCAGTCAAAACTGTTCGCTGCTCTGGCCCCCCAATGGTGGAACAAACTCCCTCACGACGCCAGGACAGCGGAGTCAATCACCACCTTCCGGAGACACCTGAAACCCCACCTCTTTAAGGAATACCTAGGATAGGATAAAGTAATCCTTCTCACCCCCCTTAAAAGATTTAGATGCACTATTGTAAAGTGGCTGCTCCACTGGATGTCATAAGGTGAATGCACCAATTTGTAAGTCGCTCTGGATAAGAGCGTCTGCTAAATGACTTAAATGTAAATGTTAAATGTGGTCAGATAGTCTGCCACCAAGTACTGTCTTTTTAGAGCCAAATACCATTGAAGTTGACTTTGATTTGTTGTGGTGTCTTTCCAATAGGTGATATATTTTTATTTTCGTTTTGTGATGATTTGGTTGGGCCAGATTTTCTGAGTGCTGTTCTGAGGCTCTATGGGGTTGGTTTGGGTTGGTGAACTGAGCCTCAGAACCAGCTGGCTGAGTGCTGTTCTGAGGCTCTATGGGGTTGGTTTGGGTTGGTGAACTGATCCTCAGAACCAGCTGGCTGAGTGCTGTCCTGAGGCGCTATGGGGTTGGTTTGGGTTGGTGAACTGAGTCTCAGAACCAGCTGGCTGAGTGCTGTTCTGAGGCTCTATGGGGTTGGTTTGGGTTGGTGAACTGAGCCTCAGAACCAGCTGGCTGAGTGCTGTCCTGAGGCGCTATGGGGTTGGTTTGGGTTGGTGAACTGAGCCTCAGAACCAGCTGGCTGGCTGCTGTCCTGAGGCTCTATGGGGTTGGTTTGGGTTGGTGAACTGAGCCTCAGAACCAGCTGGCTGAGGGGACTCTTCTCTGGTTTCATCTCTTGACATTGTAGAGCTGTGTGATGGAATGTTTTGGGGTCACATGTTTTTATGTGGTTGTAAAATTTGATGGCTCTTTTTCTATTTGAATGAGGAGGGGGTATTGGCCCAGTTCTGCGTTATTTGGAGTTTTTCTTTGCACTTGCAATACAGTCTTACAAAACTCTGCATGCAGTATTTCTATTGGATGTTTGTCCCATTTGGTAAATAAATTATTAGAGAGTGGACCCCATACTTCACTGCCATATAGAGCAACTGGTTCTATAACTGATTGGAACATTTTGAGCCAGATTCTAATTGGAATTTCGATTTTTGATGTTCCTTTTAATGTCATAGAATGCTCTTCTTGCTTTGTCTCTTAGCTCGTTCACAGCCATGTGAAAGCTACCTGTGTTGCTGATATTTAGTCCTAGATATGTGTAGTTTTTGGTGTGTTCTAATAGAACTGTGTCCAAATAGAATTTATATTTGTCATCCTGATTTCCAGACCTTTTTTGGAATATCATTATATTAGTTTTTTTAGGTTAACGGTCAGAGCCCAGGTCTGACAGAACCTGTGGTTAACGGTCAGAGCCCAGGTCTGACAGAACCTGTGGTTAACGGTCAGAGCCCAGGTCTGACAGAACCTGTGGTTAACGGTCAGAGTCCAGGTCTGACAGAACCTGTGGTTAACGGTCAGAGCCCAGGTCTGACAGAACCTGTGGTTAACGGTCAGAGCCCAGGTCTGACAGAACCTGTGGTTAACGGTCAGAGCCCAGACAGAACCTGTGGTTAACAGTCAGAGTCCAGGTCTGACAGAACCTGTGGTTAACGGTCAGAGCCCAGGTCTGACAGAACCTGTGGTTAACGGTCAGAGTCCAGGTCTGACAGAACCTGTGGTTAACGGTCAGAGCCCAGGTCTGACAGAACCTGTGGTTAACGGTCAGAGCCCAGGTCTGACAGAACCTGTGGTTAACGGTCAGAGTCCAGGTCTGACAGAACCTGTGGTTAACGGTCAGAGCCCAGGTCTGACAGAACCTGTGGTTAACGGTCAGAGCCCAGGTCTGACAGAACCTGTGGTTAACGGTCAGAGTGCAGGTCTGACAGAACCTGTGGTTAACGGTCAGAGTCCAGGTCTGACAGAACCTGTGGTTAACGGTCAGAGCCCAGGTCTGACAGAACCTGTGGTTAACGGTCAGAGTCCAGGTCTGACAGAACCTGTGGTTAACGGTCAGAGCCCAGACAGAACCTGTGGTTAACAGTCAGAGTCCAGGTCTGACAGAACCTGTGGTTAACGGTCAGAGCCCAGGTCTGACAGAACCTGTGGTTAACGGTCAGAGCCCAGACAGAACCTGTGGTTAACGGTCAGAGTCCAGGTCTGACAGAACCTGTGGTTAACGGTCAGAGCCCAGGTCTGACAGAACCTGTGGTTAACGGTCAGAGCCCAGACAGAACCTGTGGTTAACAGTCAGAGTCCAGGTCTGACAGAACCTGTGGTTAACGGTCAGAGCCCAGGTCTGACAGAACATGTGGTTAACGGTCAGAGCCCAGGTCTGACAGAACCTGTGGTTAACGGTCAGAGTCCAGGTCTGACAGAACCTGTGGTTAACGGTCAGAGTCCAGGTCTGACAGAACCTGTGGTTAACGGTCAGAGCCCAGGTCTGACAGAACCTGTGGTTAACGGTCAGAGCCCAGGTCTGACAGAACATGTGGTTAACGGTCAGAGTGCAGGTCTGACAGAACCTGTGGTTAACAGTCAGAGCCCAGGTCTGACAGAACCTGTGGTTAACGGTCAGAGCCCAGGTCTGACAGAACCTGTGGTTAACGGTCAGAACCCAGGTCTGACAGAACCTGTGAAGACGATCTAGGTGCTGCTGTGACCCCTCTTTAGTGGGAGACAGCAGCACCAGGTCATCTGCGTACAGCAGACACTTGATTTCAGTGTTGTGTAGGGTGATACCAGGTGCTGCCGATTCTTCTAATGTTTTTGCCAATTCATTAATGTAGATGTTAAATAGTGTTGGATTTATTGGGCTGCCCTGTTTCACTCCCCGTCCCTGAGAGAAGAAGTCGGTTTCCTTGTTGCCAATTTTAACCGCACATTTGTTTTTAGTGTATATTGATTTAATAAAATCACGTTTTCCCTCCAATACCACTTTCTATTAGTTTATAAAAAAGACCTTTGTGCCAAATTGAATCAAATGCTTTTTTGAAATCTACAAAACACGAGTAGATTTAGCCTTTGTTTAGGCTTATTTGTTTATCAATTAGAGTGTTGAGGGTGTAAATGTGGTCTGTTGTGGAGGGTGTAGAGTGTGGAGGGTGTAGAGTGTGGAGGGTGTAGAGTGTGGAGGGTGTAAATGTGGTCTGTTGTGGAGGGTGGAGGGTGTAGAGTGTGGAGGGTGTAGAGTGTGGAGGGTGTAAATGTGGTCTGTTGTGTGGAGGGTGTAGAGTGTGGAGGGTGTAGAGTGTGGAGGGTGTGGAGTGTGGAGGGTGTGGAGTGTGGAGGGTGTAGAGTGTGGAGGATGTAGAGTGTGGAGGATGTAGAGTGTGGAGGTGTAGAGTGTGGAGGGTGTATAGTGTGGAGGGTGTAGAGTGTGGAGGGTGTAAATGTGGTCTGTTGTGGAGGGTGTAGAGTGTGGAGGGTGTAGAGTGTGGTCTGTTGTGGAGGGTGTAGAGTGTGGAGGGTGTAGAGTGTGGAGGGTGTAGAGTGTGGAGGGTGTAAATGTGGTCTGTTGTACGATAATTGTTTAGAAATCCAATCTGGCTTCTGCTCAGGACGTTGTGTTCATCAAGGAAATTATGTCGTCTGCTATTTATAATACTGCAGAGAATTTTCCCCAAGTTGCTGTTAATGCAAATTCCTCTGTAATTATTTGGGTCAAATTCGTCTCCATTTTTATAGATTGGTGTGATCAATCCCTGGTTCCAAATATCGGGAAAATACCTGCAGTGAGGATATTGTTGAAGAGTTTGAGTATAGCCAATTTGTGTGGTCTGTATATTTGATCATTTAATTTAAAATACCTACAGCACCACAGGCCTTTTGGGGTTGGAGAGTGCATAGTTTTTCCAATAATTATTCTTCTATAATTGGGGTATCCACAGGATTCTGATAGTCCTTGACTGCTGATTCAAGGATTTGTAATTTCTTGTATATCTTTATGTTCTGGGCTCTTTGTTATATTGCTTCCCTGTCCCTGCTGAAGAAAAGCAGGCCCAAACCATGATGCTGCCACCACCATGTTTGACAGTGGGGATGGTGTGTTCATGGTGATGAGCTGTGTTGCTTTTACGCCAAACATAACGTTTTGCATTGTTGCCAAAAAGTTCAATTTTGGTTTCATCTGACCAGAGCACCTTCTTCCACATGGTTGGTGTGTCTCCCAGGTGGCTTGTGGCAAACTTTAAACGATACTTTTTATGGATATCTTTAAGAAATGGCTTTCTTCTTGCCACTCTTCCATAAAGGCCAGATTTGTGCAATATACGACTGATTGTTGTCCTATGGACAGAGTCTCCCACCTCAGCTGTAGATCTCTGCAGTTCATCCAGAGTGATCATGGGCCTCTTGGCTGCATCTCTGATCAGTCTTCTCCTTGTATGAGCTGAAAGTTTAGAGGGACGGCCAGGTCTTGGTAGATTTGCAGTGGTCTGATACTCCTTCCATTTCAATATTATCGCTTGCACAGTGCTCCTTGGGATGTTTAAAGCTTGGGAAATCTTTTTGTATCCAAATCCGGCTTTAAACTTCTTCACAACAGTATCTCGGACCTGCCTGGTGTGTTCCTTGTTCTTCATGATGCTCTCTGCGCTTTTAACGGACCTCTGAGACTATCACAGTGCAGGTGCATTTATACGGAGACTTGATTACACACAGGTGGATTGTATTTATCATCATTAGTCATTTAGGTCAACATTGGATCATTCAGAGATCCTCACTGAACTTCTGGAGAGAGTTTGCTGCACTGAAAGTAAAGGGGCTGAATAATTTTGCACGCCCAATTTTTCAGTTTTTGATTTGTTAAAAAAGTTTGAAATATCCAATAAATGTCGTTCCACTTCATGATTGTGTCCCACTTGTTGTTGATTCTTCACAAAAAAATACAGTTTTATATCTTTATGTTTGAAGCCTGAAATGTGGCAAAAGGTCGCAAAGTTCAAGGGGGCCGAATACTTTCGCAAGGCACTGTATAGGTGAACCTACCATAGGAGTCCCCTCAAAGCCTATTGACTATGTACATACCCAGGATGTAACAGAGCTATAGGTGTACCTACCGTAGGAGTCCCCTCGAAGCCCATTGACTATGTACATACCCAGCCTGCGACAGAGCTGCAGGAGTTGTGACTTGTTTATGTTGGTTGTGTTGTCATAGTTGTGCCTAGGGGGGCATATGAGGGAGGGAATGCTGTCACCTCCAGGCAGGTGTTTGTCCCCCTGTGTGCTGAGGGTGTCAGGTTCTTGTCCGGTTCTGGCATTTAGGTCACCACAGACTAGTACATGTCCCTGGGCCTGGAAATGATTGATTTCCCCCTCCAGGATGGAGAAGCTGTCTTCATTAAAGTATGGGGATTCTAGTGGGGGGATATAGGTAGCACACAGGATACAGTAGGTAGCACACAGGATACAGCAGGATTCTAGTGGGGGGATATAGGTAGCACACAGGATACAGTAGGTAGCACTCAGGATACAGTAGGTAGCACTCAGGATACAGTAGGTAGCACACAGGATACAGTAGGTAGCACTCAGGATACAGTAGGTAGCACACAGGATACAGTAGGTAGCACACAGGATACAGTAGGTAGCACACAGGATACAGTAGGTAGCACTCAGGATACAGTAGGTAGCACACAGGATACAGTAGGTAGCACACAGGATACAGTAGGTAGCACACAGGATACAGTAGGTAGCACTCAGGATACAGTAGGTAGCAATCAGGATACAGCAGGATTCTAGTGGGGGGATGTAGGTAGCACACAGGATACAGCAGGATTCTAGTGGGGGGATGTAGGTAGCACACAGGATACAGCAGGATTCTAGTGGGGGGATGTAGGTAGCACACAGGATACAGCAGGATTCTAGTGGGGGGATGTAGGTAGCACACAGGTGGACGTTTTTCTCTGTTCCCTTTGAATTTCTAGCCAAATGTAAATTGTTGTTTTGATTAATTTAATGAGTTAGGTCTGCTCTATACCAAATTAGCATACCCCCTGAGTCCCTTCCCTGTTTCACACCTGGTAGTTTGGTGGATGGGACTACCAGCTCTCTGTAACCTAGAGGACAACCAGTGGGTCCATCTCCTCTATACCACCCACCTGGTAGTGTGGTGGATGGGACTACCAGCTCTCTGTAACCTAGAGGCCAACCAGTGGGTCCATCTCCTCTACACCACCCACCTGGTAGTGTGGTGGATGGGACTACCAGCTCTCTGTAACCTAGAGGACAACCAGTGGGTCTGTATCCTCTATACCACCCACCTGGTAGTGTGGTGGATGGGACTACCAGCTCTCTGTAACCTAGAGGCCAACCAGTGGGTCCATCTCCTCTACACCACCCACCTGGTAGTGTGGTGGATGGGACTACCAGCTCTCTGTAACCTAGAGGACAACCAGTGGGTCTGTATCCTCTATACCACCCACCTGGTAGTGTGGTGGATGGGACTACCAGCTCTCTGTAACCTAGAGGACAACCAGTGGGTCTGTCTCCTCTATACCACCCACCTGGTAGTGTGGTGGATGGGACTACCAGCTCTCTGTAACCTAGAGGGCAACCAGTGGGTCCGTCTCCTCTATACCACCCACCTGGTAGTGTGGTGGATGGGACTACCAGCTCTCTGTAACCTAGAGGACAACCAGTGGTCTGTCTCCTCTATACCACCCACCTGGTAGTGTGGTGGATGGGACTACCAGCTCTCTGTAACCTAGAGGACAACCAGTGGTCTGTCTCCTCTATACCACCCACCTGGTAGTGTGGTGGATGGGACTACCAGCTCTCTGTAACCTAGAGGACAACCAGTGGGTTCATCTCCTCTATACCACCCACCTGGTAGTGTGGTGGATGGGACTACCAGCTCTCTGTAACCTAGAGGACAACCAGTGGGTCCATCTCCTCTATACCACCCACCTGGTAGTGTGGTGGATGGGACTACCAGCTCTCTGTAACCTAGAGGACAACCAGTGTGTCCGTCTCCTCTATACCACCCACCTGGTAGTGTGGTGGATGGGACTACCAGCTCTCTGTAACCTAGAGGACAACCAGTGGGTCTGTCTCCTCTATACCACCCACCTGGTAGTGTGGTGGATGGGACTACCAGCTCTCTGTAACCTAGAGGACAACCAGTGGGTCTGTATCCTCTATACCACCCACCTGGTAGTGTGGTGGATGGGACTACCAGCTCTCTGTAACCTAGAGGACAACCAGTGGGTCTGTCTCCTCTATACCACCCACCTGGTAGTGTGGTGGATGGGACTACCAGCTCTCTGTAACCTAGAGGACAACCAGTGGGTCTGTCTCCTCTATACCACCCACCTGGTAGTGTGGTGGATGGGACTACCAGCTCTCTGTAACCTAGAGGACAACCAGTGGGTCTGTCTCCTCTATACCACCCACCTGGTAGTGTGGTGGATGGGACTACCAGCTCTCTGTAACCTAGAGGACAACCAGTGGGTCCATCTCCTCTATACCACCCACCTGGTAGTGTGGTGGATGGGACTACCAGCTCTCTGTAACCTAGAGGGCAACCAGTGGGTCTGTCTCCTCTATACCACCCACCTGGTAGTGTGGTGGATGGGACTACCAGCTCTCTGTAACCTAGAGGACAACCAGTGTTCTGTCTCCTCTATACCACCCACCTGGTAGTGTGGTGGATGGGACTACCAGCTCTCTGTAACCTAGAGGACAACCAGTGGTCTGTCTCCTCTATACCACCCACCTGGTAGTGTGGTGGATGGGACTAACAGCTCTCTGTAACCTAGAGGGTCTCCTATATACCATGTTTCTTGTAGGATGACAATGTCTGTATTTCTCATTTCTTTGGTGAAGTCCAGGTTTCTGCTCTATTGGCCAAAGGCAGATGACCTCATGCCTTGGATATTCCAGGATGAGATAGTGAAGGCTTTGTGTTCCATAAAGTGTCCAATGTTGTTGGTTATGTAGTTTGGCCTCAGGCCAGTAAGTGTGAGCAGAGCCTGCTGAGCATCTGGTACATGCCATTGGCTTGGGCGAGTGTAAGAGTGGGGGTTTGGCCTGTTTGCCTGCTCACAGCCTGGGCGTGTGTGTGACTTCCATGTTGAGGCCCTCTTTGCGGGGTGGTGTGCATGGGGTGGGCAGGAGGGTATAGGTCTGATCTAAGGGGGGCTAAATGGGGTGTGGGCATGGTTGACGTGGGGGGGGGTGTATGTGGCTGGTGGTGTTGTGGTCTGGATGTAAGTCCTCTCGGCGTGGGTCCTCTATGTGTAGGTCCAGGGGGGGTCCTGCAGGTCTTGGAGGGTGTCTCGCTGGTCTGGGCGAGTTGTCTATTGATCTGTTGCTCCTGTGTGAAGTGTTGGGGCTGCGTTTGAGAGCGATGTCCTTTAGAGTCCAGGCAAAGATGGGCACTGCTGCCTTGTATAGGTGGACCTGGTCATAGAGGCTGTTCAGGTCCAGGGTGGACCTGGTCATAGAGGCTGTTCAGGTCCAGGGTGGACCTGGTCATAGAGGATGTTCTAGTCCAGGGTGGACCTGGTCATAGAGGCAGTTCTAGTCCAGGGTGGACCTGGTCATAGAGGATGTTCTAGTCCAGGGTGGACCTGGTCATAGAGGCTGTTCTAGTCCAGGGTGGACCTGGTCATAGAGGCTGTTCTAGTCCAGGTTGGACCTGGTCATAGAGGCTGTTCTAGTCCAGGTTGGACCTGGTCAAAGAAGCTGTTCAGGTCCAGGGTGGACCTGGTCATAGAGGCTGTTCTAGTCCAGGGTGGAGTGGTGGACCTGGTCATAGAGGCTGTTCTAGTCCAGGGTGGACCTGGTCATAGAGGCTGTTCTAGTCCAGAGTGGACCTGGTCATAGAGGCTGTTCTAGTCCAGAGTGGACCTGGTCATAGAGGCTGTTCTAGTCCAGGGTGGACCTGGTCATAGAGGCTGTTCTAGTCCAGGGTGGACCTGGTCATAGAGGCTGTTCTAGTCCAGGGTGGACCTGGTCATAGAGGCTGTTCTAGTCCAGGGCGGACCTGGTCATAGAGGCTGTTCTAGTCCAGGGTGGACCTGGTCATAGAGGCTGTTCTAGTCCAGGGTGGACCTGGTCATAGAGGCTGTTCTAGTCCAGGGTGGACCTGGTCATAGAGGCTGTTCTAGTCCAGGGCGGACCTGGTCATAGAGGCTGTTCTAGTCCAGGGTGGAGTGGTGGACCTGGTCATAAAGGCTGTTCTAGTCCAGGGTGGACCTGGTCATAGAGGCTGCTCTAGTCCAGGGTGGACCTGGTAATAGAGGCTGTTCAGGTCAAGGGTGGAGTGTTGGGCCAGGAAAACATTTGGTTTTGAGGCACAGTCATGGGAAATACTTGCGTTAACCCGCTGTATGGTAGCAGGGTGGAAGTCTTTTCGTGGTAGCAGGGTGGCGATAACCACTTGTGCTTTGGGGAAAGTAGAAGAATCTTTTTCAATCACTCCCTTCAGTGCTGTGGCCACCCTTTCCTGCTGTGTTCTCAGGTCGTTTGTGCCTGTGTGTATTATTATGTGCCTGGGTGAGCCTAGTCGGTCCTCAGACAGAAGGCTAGGGAGCGCTGGGTGTTTGGACACCAGAGTTTAGACACACTGTGTTTGGGAAAAAGTTATTTTACTTGTATATAATTCCCATTTGATATATATATTACCCATTGAGTCCCATTTGAGTCTCTCTCTCTCTCACACCCTGTCTCTTTCTCTCTCTCTCACACCCTGTCTCTTTCTCTCTCTCTCACACCCTGTCTCTTTCTCTCTCTCTCACACCCTGTCTCTTTCTCTCTCACACACACACACACACACACACACACACACACACACACACACACACACACACACACACACACACACACAGACACACAGACAGACACACACACACACACACACACACACACACACACACACACACACACACACACACACACACACACACACACACACACACACACACACACACACACACACACACACACACACGGGCGGCAGGGTATCCTAGTGGTTAGAGTGATGGACTAGTAACCGAAAGGTTGCAAGTTCAAATCCCCAAGCTGACAAGGTACAAATCTGTCGTTCTGCCCCTGAACAGGCAGTTAACCCGCTGTTCCTAGGCCGTCATTGAAAATAAGAATTTGTTCTTAACTGACTTGCCTAGTAAAATAAAGGTAAATAATAACACACACACACACAGAGGTAGGGAGGGGTCAGGAGAGATCTAGGGTTAGGGAGGGGTCAGGAGAGATCAGGGACAGGGTTAGGGAGGGGTCAGGAGAGATCAGTGACAGGGTTAGGAGGGGTAAGGAGAGATAAGTGACAGGGTTAGGAGAGATCAGTGACAGGGAGTGGTCAGGAGAGATCTAGAGTTAGGGAGGGGTCAGGACAGATCTAGGGTTAGGGAGGGGTCAGGAGAGATCTAGGGTTAGGGAGGGGTCAGGAGAGATCTAGGGTTAGGGAGGGGTCAGGAGAGATCAGGGACAGGGTTAGGAGGGGTCAGGAGAGATCTAGGGTTAGGGAGGGGTCAGGAGAGATCTAGGGTTAGGGAGGGGTCAGGAGAGATCAGGGACAGGGTTAGGGAGGGGTTAGGGAGGGGTCAGGCGAGATCTAGGTTTAGGGAGGGGTCAGGAGAGATTAGGGACAGGGTTAGGGAGGGGGCAGGAGAGATCAGTGACAAGGTTATAGAGGGGCCAGGACAGATCAGTGACAGGGTTAGGAAGGGGTCAGTGCAGATCAGTGACAGGGTTTGGGAGGGGTCAGGAGAGATCTAGGGTTAGGGAGGGGTCAGTGCAGATCAGTGACAGGGTTAGGGAGGGGTCAGGAGAGATCAGGGACAGGGTTAGGGAGGTGTCAGGACAGATCAGTGACAGGGTTAGGGAGGGGTCAGGAGAGATCAGGGACAGGGTTTGGGAGGGGTCAGGAGAGATCTAGGGTTAGGGAGGGGTCAGGAGAGATCAGGGACAGGGTTAGGGAGGGGTCAGGAGAGATCTAGGGTTAGGAGGGGTCAGGAGAGATCTAGGGTTAGGGAGGGGTCAGGAGAGATCTAGGGTTAGGGAGGGGTCAGGAGAGATCAGGGACAGGGTTAGGGAGGGGTCAGGAGAGATCTAGGGTTAGGGAGGGGTCAGGAGAGATCAGGGACAGGGTTTGGGAGGGGTCAGGAGAGATCTAGGGTTAGGGAGGGGTCAGGAGAGATCAGGGACAGGGTTAGGGAGGGGTCAGGAGAGATCTAGGGTTAGGGAGGGGTCAGGAGAGATCAGGGACAGGGTTAGGGAGGGGTCAGGACAGATCAGTGACAGGTTTAGGAGGGGTCAGGAGAGATCTAGGGTTAGGGAGGGGTCAGGAGAGATCTAGGGTTAGGGAGGGGTCAGGAGAGATCAGGGACAGGGTTAGGGAGGGGTCAGGAGAGATCTAGGGTTAGGGAGGGGTCAGGCGAGATCTAGGGTTAGGGAGGGGTCAGGAGAGATTAGGGACAGGTTTAGGGAGGGGGCAGGACAGATCAGTGACAGGGTTAGGAAGGGGTCAGGACAGATCAGTGACAGGGTTAGGAGGGGTCAGGTGAGATCTAGTGTTAGGGAGGGGTCAGGAGAGATCTAGGGTTAGGGAGGGGTCAGGAGAGATCTAGGGTTAGGGAGGGGTCAGGAGAGATCAGGGACAGGGTTAGGGAGGGGTCAGGAGAGATCTAGGACACGGTTAGGGAGGGGTCAGGACAGATCAGTGACAGGGTTAGGAGGGGTCAGGTGAGATCTAGTGTTAGGGAGGGGTCAGGAGAGATCTAGGGTTAAGGAGGGGTCAGGACAGATCAGGGACAGGGTTAGGGAGGGGTCAGGACAGATCAGTGACAGGGTTAGGGAGGGGTCAGTGGGGATCAGTGACAGGGTTAGGGAGGGGTCAGGAGAGATCTAGGGTTAGGGAGGGGTCAGGCGAGATCTAGGGTTAGGGAGGGGTCAGGGAGAGATTAGGGACAGGGTTAGGGAGGGGGCAGGAGAGATCAGTGACAAGGTTATAGAGGGTCAGGACAGATCAGTGACAGGGTTAGGAAGGGGTCAGTGCAGATCAGTGACAGGGTTAGGGACGGGTCAGGAGAGATCAGGGACAGGGTTTGGGAAGGGTCAGGAGAGATCTAGGGTTAGGGAGGGGTCAGTGCAGATCAGTGACAGGGTTAGGGAGGGGTCAGGAGAGATCAGGGACAGGGTTAGGGAGGTGTCAGGACAGATCAGTGACAGGGTTAGGGAGGGGTCAGGAGAGATCAGGGACAGGGTTTGGGAGGGGTCAGGAGAGATCTAGGGTTAGGGAGGGGTCAGGAGAGATCAGGGACAGGGTTAGGGAGGGGTCAGGAGAGATCTAGGGTTAGGGAGGGGTCAGGAGAGATCTAGGGTTAGGGAGGGTCAGGAGAGATCTAGGGTTAGGGAGGGGTCATGAGATATCAGGGACAGGGTTAGGGAGGGGTCAGGAGAGATCTAGGGTTAGGGAGGGGTCAGGAGAGATCAGGGACAGGGTTTGGGAGGGGTCAGGAGAGATCTAGGGTTAGGGAGGGGTCAGTGCAGATCAGTGACAGGGTTAGGGAGGGGTCAGGAGAGATCAGGGACAGGGTTAGGGAGGTGTCAGGACAGATCAGTGACAGGGTTAGGGAGGGGTCAGGAGAGATCAGGGACAGGGTTAGGGAGGGGTCAGGAGAGATCTAGGACACGGTTAGGGAGGGGTCAGGACAGATCAGTGACAGGGTTAGGAGGGGTCAGGTGAGATCTAGTGTTAGGGAGGGGTCAGGAGAGATCTAGGGTTAGGGAGGGGTCAGGACAGATCAGGGACAGGGTTAGGGAGGGGTCAGGACAGATCAGTGACAGGGTTAGGGAGGGGTCAGTGGGGATCAGTGACAGGGTTAGGGAGGGGTCAGGAGAGATCTAGGGTTAGGGAGGGGTCAGGCGAGATCTAGGGTTAGGGAGGGGTCAGGAGAGATTAGGGACAGGGTTAGGGAGGGGGCAGGAGAGATCAGTGACAAGGTTATAGAGGGGTCAGGACAGATCAGTGACAGGGTTAGGAAGGGGTCAGTGCAGATCAGTGACAGGGTTAGGGACGGGTCAGGAGAGATCAGGGACAGGGTTTGGGAAGGGTCAGGAGAGATCTAGGGTTAGGGAGGGGTCAGTGCAGATCAGTGACAGGGTTAGGGAGGGGTCAGGAGAGATCAGGGACAGGGTTAGGGAGGTGTCAGGACAGATCAGTGACAGGGTTAGGGAGGGCTCAGGAGAGATCAGGGACAGGGTTTGGGAGGGGTCAGGAGAGATCTAGGGTTAGGGAGGGGTCAGGAGAGATCAGGGACAGGGTTAGGGAGGGGTCAGGAGAGATCTAGGGTTAGGGAGGGGTCAGGAGAGATCTAGGGTTAGGGAGGGGTCAGGAGATATCAGGGACAGGGTTAGGGAGGGGTCAGGAGAGATCTAGGGTTGGGGAGGGGTCAGGAGAGATCAGGGACAGGGTTTGGGAGGGGTCAGGAGAGATCTAGGGTTAGGGAGGGGTCAGGAGAGATCAGGGACAGGGTTAGGGAGGGGTCAGGAGAGATCTAGGGTTAGGGAGGGGTCAGGAGAAATCAGGGACAGGGTTAGGGAGGGGTCAGGAGAGATCTAGGGTTAGGGAGGGGTCAGGAGAGATCTAGGGTTAGGGAGGGTTCAGGAGAGATCTAGGGTTAGGGAGGGGTCAGGAGAGATCTAGGGTTAGGGAGGGGTCAGGAGAGATCTAGGGTTAGGGAGGGGTCAGGAGAGATTTAGGGTTAGGGAGGGGTCAGGAGAAATCTAGGGTTAGGGAGGGGTCAGGAGAGATCTAGGACAGGGTTAGGGAGGGGTCAGGACAGATCAGGGATAGGGTTAGGGAGGGGTCAGGACAGATCAATGACAGGGTTAGGAGGGGTCAGGAGATATCAGGGACAGGGTTAGGGAGGGGTCAGGACAGATCAATGACAGGGTTAGGAGGGGTCAGGAGATATCAGGGACAGGGTTAGGGAGGGGCCAGGAGAGATCAGTGACAGGGTTAGGAGGGGTCAGGAGATATCAGGGACAGGGTTAGGGAGGGGTCAGGAGAGATCTAGGGTTAGGGAGGGGTCAGGACAGATGTAGGGTTAGAGAGGGGTCAGGAGAGATCTAGGGTTAGGGAGGGGTCAGGAGAGATTAGGGACAGGGTTAGGGAGGGGGCAGGAGAGATCAGTGACAAGGTTATGGAGGGGTCAGGAGAGATCAGTGACAGGGTTAGGGAGGGGTCAGTACAGATCAGTGACAGGGTTAGGAAGGGGTCAGTGCAGATCAGTGACAGGGTTTGGGAGGGGTCAGGAGAGATCTAGGGTTAGGGAGGGGTCAGGACAGATCAGTGACAGGGTTAGGGAGGGGTCAGTGGGGATCAGTGACAGGGTTAGGGAGGGGTCAGGAGAGATCTAGGGTTAGGGAGGGGTCAGGACAGATCAGTGACAGGGTTAGGGAGGGGTCAGTGGGGATCAGTGACAGGGTTAGGGAGGGGTCAGGAGAGATCTACGGTTAGGGAGGTGTCAGGAGAGATCTAGGGTTAAGGAGGGGTCAGGACAGATCAGGGACAGGGTTAGGGAGGGGTCAGGACAGATCAGTGACAGGGTTAGGGAGGGGTCAGTGGGGATCAGTGACAGGGTTAGGGAGGGGTCAGGAGAGATCTAGGGTTAGGGAGGTGTCAGGAGAGATCTAGGGTTAGGGAGGGGTCAGGACAGATCAGTGACAGGGTTAGGGAGGGGTCAGGACAGATCAGTGACAGGGTTAGGGAGGGGTCAGGACAGATCAGTGACAGGGAGGGGTCAGGAGAGATCTAGGGTTAGGGAGGGGTCAGGAGAGATCTAGGGTTAGGGAGGGTTCAGGAGAGATGTAGGGTTAGGGAGGGGTCAGGAGAGATCAGGGACAGGGTTAGGGAGGGGTCAGGACAGATCAGTGACAGGGTTAGGAGGGGTCAGGAGAGATCTAGGGTTAGGGAGGGGTCAGGAGAGATCTAGGGTTAGGGAGGGGTCCGGAGAGATCAGGGACAGGGTTAGGGAGGGGTCAGGACAGATCAGTGACAGGGTTAGGAGGGGTCAGGAGAGATCTAGGGTTAGGGAGGGGTCAGGCGAGATCTAGGGTTAGGGAGGGGTCAGGAGAGATTAGGGACAGGGTTAGGGAGGGGGCAGGACAGATCAGTGACAGGGTTAGGAAGGGGTCAGGACAGATCAGTGACAGGGTTAGGAGGGGTCAGGTGAGATCTAGTGTTAGGGAGGGGTCAGGAGAGATCTAGGGTTAGGGAGGGGTCAGGAGAGAACTAGGGTTAGGGAGGGGTCAGGAGAGATCAGGGACAGGGTTAGGGAGGGGTCAGGAGAGATCTAGGACACGGTTAGGGAGGGGTCAGGACAGATCAGTGACAGGGTTAGGAGGGGTCAGGTGAGATCTAGTGTTAGGGAGGGGTCAGGAGAGATCTAGGGTTAAGGAGGGGTCAGGACAGATCAGGGACAGGGTTAGGGAGGGGTCAGGACAGATCAGTGACAGGGTTAGGGAGGGGTCAGTGTGGATCAGTGACAGGGTTAGGGAGGAGTCAGGAGAGATCTAGGGTTAAGGAGGGGTCAGGCGAGATCTAGGGTTAGGGAGGGGTCAGGAGAGATTAGGGACAGGGTTAGGGAGGGGGCAGGAGAGATCAGTGACAAGGTTATAGAGGGGTCAGGACAGATCAGTGACAGGGTTAGGAAGGGGTCAGTGCAGATCAGTGACAGGGTTAGGGACGGGTCAGGAGAGATCAGGGACAGGGTTTGGGAAGGGTCAGGAGAGATCTAGGGTTAGGGAGGGGTCAGTGCAGATCAGTGACAGGGTTAGGGAGGGGTCAGGAGAGATCAGGGACAGGGTTAGGGAGGTGTCAGGACAGATCAGTGACAGGGTTAGGGAGGGTCAGGAGAGATCAGGGACAGGGTTTGGGAGGGGTCAGGAGAGATCTAGGGTTAGGGAGGGGTCAGGAGAGATCAGGGACAGGGTTAGGGAGGGGTCAGGAGAGATCTAGGGTTAGGGAGGGGTCAGGAGAGATCTAGGGTTAGGGAGGGGTCAGGAGAGATCTAGGGTTAGGGAGGGGTCAGGAGATATCAGGGACAGGGTTAGGGAGGGGTCAGGAGAGATCTAGGGTTAGGGAGGGGTCAGGAGAGATCAGGGACAGGGTTTGGGAGGGGTCAGGAGAGATCTAGGGTTAGGGAGGGGTCAGGAGAGATCAGGGACAGGGTTAGGGAGGGGTCAGGAGAGATCTAGGGTTAGGGAGGGGTCAGGAGAGATTAGGGACAGGGTTAGGGAGGGGGCAGGACAGATCAGTGACAGGGTTAGGAAGGGGTCAGGACAGATCAGTGACAGGGTTAGGAGGGGTCAGGTGAGATCTAGTGTTAGGGAGGGGTCCAGGAGAGATCTAGGGTTAGGGAGGAGGGGTCAGGAGAGATCTAGGGTTAGGGAGGGGTCAGGAGAGATCAGAGACAGGGTTAGGGAGGGGTCAGGAGAGATCTAGGACACGGTTAGGGAGGGGTCAGGACAGATCAGTGACAGGGTTAGGAGGGGTCAGGTGAGATCTAGTGTTAGGGAGGGGTCAGGAGAGATCTAGGGTTAAGGAGGGGTCAGGACAGATCAGGGACAGGGTTAGGGAGGGGTCAGGACAGATCAGTGACAGGGTTAGGGAGGGGTCAGTGGGGATCAGTGACAGGGTTAGGGAGGGGTCAGGAGAGATCTAGGGTTAGGGAGGGGTCAGGCGAGATCTAGGGTTAGGGAGGGGTCAGGAGAGATTAGGGACAGGGTTAGGGAGGGGGCAGGAGAGATCAGTGACAAGGTTATAGAGGGGTCAGGACAGATCAGTGACAGGGTTAGGAAGGGTCAGTGCAGATCAGTGACAGGGTTAGGGACGGGTCAGGAGAGATCAGGGACAGGGTTTGGGAAGGGTCAGGAGAGATCTAGGGTTAGGGGGAGGGGTCAGTGCAGATCAGTGACAGGGTTAGGGAGGGGTCAGGAGAGATCAGGGACAGGGTTAGGGAGGTGTCAGGACAGATCAGTGACAGGGTTAGGGAGGGGTCAGGAGAGATCAGGGACAGGGTTTGGGAGGGGTCAGGAGAGATCTAGGGTTAGGGAGGGGTCAGGAGAGATCAGGGACAGGGTTAGGGAGGGGTCAGGAGAGATCTAGGGTTAGGGAGGGGTCAGAGAGATCTAGGGGGAGGGGTCAGGAGAGATCTAGGGTTAGGGAGGGGTCAGGAGAGATCAGGGACAGGGTTAGGGAGGGGTCAGGAGAGATCTAGGGTTAGGGAGGGGTCAGGAGAGATCAGGGACAGGGTTTGGGAGGGTCAGGAGAGATCTAGGGTTAGGGAGGGGTCAGGAGAGATCTAGGGTTAGGGAGGGGTCAGGAGAAATCAGGGACAGGGTTAGGGAGGGGTCAGGAGAGATCTAGGGTTAGGGAGGGGTCAGAGAGATCTAGGGTTAGGGAGGGTTCAGGAGAGATCTAGGGTTAGGAGGGTCAGGAGAGATCTAGGGTTAGGGAGGGGTCAGGAGAGATCTAGGGTTAGGGAGGGGTCAGAGAGATTTAGGGTTAGGGAGGGGTCAGGAGAAATCTAGGGTTAGGGAGGGGTCAGGAGAGATCTAGGACAGGGTTAGGGAGGGTCAGGACAGATCAGGGATAGGGAGGGAGGGTCAGGACAGATCAATGACAGGGTTAGGAGGGGTCAGGAGATATCAGGGACAGGGTTAGGGAGGGGTCAGGACAGATCAATGACAGGGTTAGGAGGGGTCAGGAGATATCAGGGACAGGGTTAGGGAGGGGCCAGGAGAGATCAGTGACAGGGTTAGGAGGGGTCAGGAGATATCAGGGACAGGGTTAGGGAGGGGTCAGGAGAGATCTAGGGTTAGGGAGGGGGTCAGGACAGATGTAGGGTTAGAGAGGGTCAGGAGAGATCTAGGGTTAGGAGGGGTCAGGAGAGATCTAGGGTTAGGGAGGGTTCAGGGAGATCTAGGGAGGGAGGGTCAGGAGAGATCTAGGGTTAGGGAGGGGTCAGGAGAGATCTAGGGTTAGGGGAGGGGTCAGGAGAGATTTAGGGTTAGGGAGGGGTCAGGGGTCTAGGGAGGGGTCAGGAGAGATCTAGGACAGGGTTAGGGAGGGGTCAGGACAGATCAGGGATAGGGTTAGGGAGGGGTCAGGACAGATCAATGACAGGGTTAGGAGGGGTCAGGAGAGATCAGGGACAGGGTTAGGGAGGGGTCAGGACAGATCAATGACAGGGTTAGGAGGGTCCAGGGGATATCAGGGACAGGGTTAGGGAGGGGCCAGGAGAGATCAGTGACAGGGTTAGGAGGGTCAGGAGATATCAGGGACAGGGTTAGGGAGGGGTCAGGGAGAGATCTAGGGTTGGGAGGGTCAGGACAGATGTAGGGTTAGAGAGGGGTCAGGAGAGATCTAGGGTTAGGGAGGGGTCAGGAGAGATTAGGGACAGGGTTAGGGAGGGGCAGGAGAGATCAGTGACAAGGTTATGGAGGGGTCAGGAGAGATCAGTGACAGGGTTAGGAGGGGTCAGTACAGATCAGTGACAGGGTTAGGAAGGGTCAGTGCAGATCAGTGACAGGGTTTGGGAGGGGTCAGGAGAGATCTAGGGTTAGGGAGGGGTCAGTGACAGATCAGTGGGGATCAGGGTTAGGGAGGGTCAGGAGAGATCTAGGGTTAGGGGAGGGGTCAGGACAGATCAGTGACAGGGTTAGGGGGGGTCAGTGGGGATCAGTGACAGGGTTAGGGAGGGGTCAGGAGAGATCTACGGTTGGGAGGTTAGGAGAGATCTAGGGTTAAGGGAGGGGTCAGGACAGATCAGGGACAGGGTTAGGGAGGGGTCAGGACAGATCAGTGACAGGGTTAGGGAGGGGTCAGTGGGGATCAGTGACAGGGAGGGGTCAGGAGAGATCTAGGGTTAGGAGGTGTCAGGAGAGATCTAGGGTTAGGAGGGAATCCAGGACAGATCAGTGACAGGGTTAGGGAGGGGTCAGGACAGATCAGTGACAGGGTTAGGAGGGAGGGGTCAGGACAGATCAGGAGATCTAGGGTTAGGGAGGGGTCAGGATCAGATCTAGGTTAGGACATATGTAGGGTTAGGGAGGGGTCAGATGAGGGTTAGGGAGGGTCAGGGGATCAGGGTCAGGGTTAGGGGGGTCAGGACAGATCAGTGACAGGGTTAGGGAGGGGTCAGGGAGATCTAGGTTAGGGAGGGTCAGGAGAGATCAGGGTTAGGGAGGGGTCCGGAGAGATCAGGGACAGGGTTAGGGAGGGGTCAGGACAGAGTGACAGGGTTAGAGGGTCAGAGAGGGTTAGGGAGGGTCAGGAGAGATCTAGGGTTAGGGAGGGGTCAGGAGAGATTAGGGACAGGGTTAGGGAGGGGGCAGGACAGATCAGTGACAGGGTTAGGAAGGGGTCAGGACAGATCAGTGACAGGGTTAGGAGGGGGAGATCAGTGTTGGGAGATCTAGGGTTAGGGAGGGGTCAGGGTTAGGGAGGGGTCAGGAGAGATCAGGGACAGGGTTAGGGAGGGTCAGGAGAGATCTACACGGTTAGGGAGGGGTCAGGACAGATCAGTGACAGGGTTAGGAGGGGTCAGGTGAGATCTAGTGTTAGGGGAGGGGTCAGGAGAGATCTAGGGTTAAGGAGGGGTCAGGACAGATCAGGGACAGGGTTAGGGAGGGGTCAGGACAGATCAGTGACAGGGTTAGGGAGGGGTCAGTGGGGATCAGTGACAGGGTTAGGGAGGAGTCAGGAGAGATCTAGGGTTAAGGAGGGGTCAGGAGAGATCTAGGGTTAGGGAGGGGTCAGGAGAGATTAGGGACAGGGTTAGGGAGGGGGCAGGAGAGATCAGTGACAAGGTTTAGGGGGGGTCAGGACAGATCAGTGACAGGGTTAGGGAAGGGGTCAGTGCAGATCAGTGACAGGGTTAGGGACGGGTCAGGAGAGATCAGGGACAGGGTTTGGGAAGGGTCAGGAGAGATCTAGGGTTAGGGAGGGGTCAGTGCAGATCAGTGACAGGGTTAGGGAGGGGTCAGAGAGATCAGGGACAGGGTTAGGGAGGTGTCAGGACAGATCAGTGACAGGGTTAGGGAGGGGTCAGGAGAGATCAGGGACAGGGTTTGGGAGGGGTCAGGAGAGATCTAGGGTTAGGGAGGGGTCAGGAGAGATCAGGGACAGGGTTAGGGAGGGGTCAGGAGAGATCTAGGGTTAGGAGGGTCAGAGAGATCTAGGGTTAGGGAGGGTCAGGAGAGATCTAGGGTTAGGGAGGGGTCAGGAGAGATCAGGGACAGGGTTAGGGAGGGTCAGGAGAGATCTAGGTTAGGGAGGGGTCAGGAGAGATCAGGGACAGGGTTGGGAGGGGTCAGGAGAGATCTAGGGTTAGGGAGGGGTCAGGAGAGATCAGGGACAGGGTTAGGGAGGGGTCCAGGAGAGATCTAGGGTTAGGGAGGGGTCAGGAGAGATCAGGACAGGGTTAGGGAGGGGGCAGGACAGATCAGTGACAGGGTTAGGAAGGGGTCAGTGAGGGTTAGATCAGGTGGACAGTGTTAGGGAGGGGTCAGGGAGATCTAGGGTTAGGGAGGGGTCAGGAGAGATCTAGGGTTAGGGAGGGGTCAGGAGAGATCAGAGACAGGGTTAGGGAGGGTCAGGAGAGATCTAGGACACGGTTGGGAGGGGTCAGGACAGATCAGTGACAGGGTTAGGGAGGGGTCAGAGATCAGATCAGAGATCTAGGGTTGGGGAGGGGTCAGGACAGATCAGGGACAGGGTTAGGGAGGTGTCAGGACAGATCAGTGACAGGGTTAGGGAGGGGTCAGGGGGATCAGTGACAGGGTTAGGGAGGGGTCAGGAGAGATCTAGGGTTAGGGAGGGGTCAGGAGAGATCTAGGGTTAGGGAGGGGTCAGGAGAGATTAGGGACAGGGTTAGGGGGGGCAGGGAGATCAGGACAAGGTTATAGAGGGAGACAGATCTGACAGGGTTAGGAAGGGGTCAGTGCAGATCAGGACAGGGTTAGGGAGGGGTCAGGAGAGATCAGGGACAGGGTTTGGGAAGGGTCAGGAGAGATCTAGGGTTAGGGAGGGGTCAGTGCAGATCAGTGACAGGGTTAGGGAGGGGTCAGGAGAGATCAGGGACAGGGTTAGGGAGGTGTCAGGACAGATCAGTGACAGGGTTAGGGAGGGGTCAGGAGAGATCAGGGACAGGGTTTGGGAGGGTCAGGAGAGATCTAGGGTTAGGGAGGGGTCAGGAGAGATCAGGAGGGTTAGGGAGGGGTCAGGAGAGATCTAGGGTTAGGGAGGGGTCAGGAGAGATCTAGGGTTAGGGAGGGGTCAGGAGAGATCTCAGGGACAGGGAGGGGAGGGTCAGGGACAGGGTTAGGGAGGGGTCAGGAGAGATCTAGGGTTAGGGAGGGGTCAGGAGAGATCAGGGACAGGGTTGGGAGGGGTCAGGAGAGATCTAGGGTTAGGGTCAGGAGAGATCTAGGGTTAGGGAGGGGTCAGGAGAAATCAGGACAGGGTTAGGAGGGGTCAGGAGATCTAGGGTTAGGGAGGGTCAGGAGAGATCTAGGGTTAGGGAGGGTTCAGGAGAGATCTAGGGTTAGGGAGGGGTCAGGGAGAGATCTAGGGTTAGGGAGGGGTCAGGAGAGATCTAGGGTTAGGGAGGGTCAGGAGAGATTTAGGGTTAGGGAGGGGTCAGGAGAGATCTAGGGTTAGGGAGGGGTCAGGAGAGATCTAGGACAGGGTTAGGGAGGGGTCAGGACAGATCAGGGACAGGGTTAGGGAGGGGTCAGGACAGATCAATGACAGGGTTAGGACAGGAGATTAGGGAGGGTTGGGAGGGGTCAGGACAGATCAATGACAGGGTTAGGAGGGGTCAGGAGATATCAGGGACAGGGTTAGGGAGGGGCCAGGAGAGATCAGTGACAGGGTTAGGAGGGGTCAGGAGATATCAGGGACAGGGTTAGGGAGGGGTCAGGAGAGATCTAGGTTAGGGGAGGGGTCAGGACAGATGTAGGGTTAGAGAGGGTCAGGAGAGGGTTAGGGAGGGGTCAGGAGAGATTAGGGACAGGGTTAGGGAGGGGGCAGGAGAGATCAGTGACAAGGTTATGGAGGGCTTCAGGAGAGATCAGTGACAGGGTTAGGGAGGGGTCAGTACAGATCAGTGACAGGGTTAGGAAGGGTCAGTGCAGATCAGGTGACAGGGTTGGGAGGGGTCAGGAGAGGTTAGGGAGGGGTCAGGACAGATCAGTGACAGGGTTAGGAGGGGTCAGTGGGGATCAGTGACAGGGTTAGGGAGGGGTCAGAGAGTCTAGGTTAGGGAGGGGTCAGATCAGTGACAGGGTTAGGAGGGGTCAGTGGGGATCAGTGACAGGGTTAGGGAGGGGTCAGGAGAGATCTACGGTTAAGGAGGGGTCAGGACAGATCAGGGACAGGGTTAGGGAGGGGTCAGGACAGATCTGACAGGGTTAGGGAGGGGTCAGGGGGATCAGTGACAGGGTTAGGGAGGGGTCAGGAGAGATCTAGGGTTAGGGAGGTGTCAGGAGAGATCTAGGGTTAGGAGGGGTCAGGACAGATCAGTGACAGGGTTAGGGAGGGGTCAGGACAGATCAGTGACAGGGTTAGGGAGGGGCCAGGACAGATCAGTGACAGGGAGGGGTCAGGAGAGATCTAGGGTTAGGGAGGGGTCAGGAGAGATCTAGGTTAGGGGAGGGGGGGAGAGATGTAGGGTTAGGGAGGGGTCAGAGAGATCAGGGACAGGGTTAGGGAGGGGTCAGGACAGATCAGTGACAGGGTTAGGAGGGGTCAGGAGAGATCTAGGGTTAGGGAGGGGTCAGGAGTGATCTAGGGTTAGGGAGGGGTCCGGGAGATCAGGGACAGGGTTAGGGAGGGGTCAGATCAGATCAGTGACAGGGTTAGGAGGGGTCAGGAGAGATCTAGGGTTAGGGAGGGGTCAGGAGAGATCAGGGACAGGGTTAGGGAGGGGTCAGGAGAGATCTAGGGTTAGGGAGGGGTCAGGGAGATCTAGGGTTAGGGAGGGGTCAGGAGAGATTAGGGACAGGGTTAGGGGGGGCAGGAGAGATCAGTGACAAGGTTATGGAGGGGTCAGGACAGATCAGTGACAGGGTTAGGAAGGGTCAGTGCAGATCAGTGACAGGGTTAGGAGGGGTCAGGAGAGATCAGGGACAGGGTTTGGGAGGGGTCAGTAGAGATCTAGGGTTAGGGAGGGGTCAGGCAGATCAGTGACAGGGTTAGGGAGGGGTCAGGAGAGATCAGGGACAGGGTTAGGGAGGTGTCAGGACAGATCAGTGACAGGGTTAGGGAGGGGTCAGGAGAGATCAGGGACAGGGTTTGGGAGGGTCAGAGAGATCTAGGGTTAGGGAGGGGTCAGGAGAGATCTAGGGTTAGGGAGGGGTCAGGAGAGATCAGGGGACAGGGTTTGGGAGGGGTCAGGAGAGATCTAGGGTTAGGGGATCAGGAGAGATCTAGGACAGGGTTAGGGAGGGGTCAGGAGAGATCTAGGGTTAGGGATCAGGAGAGATCTAGGGTTAGGGAGGGGTCAGTGCAGATCAGTGACAGGGTTAGGGAGGGGTCAGGAGAGATCAGGGAGGGAGGTGTCAGGGTTAGGGGGAGGGGTCAGGAGAGATCAGGGACAGGGTTGGGAGGGGTCAGGGAGATCTAGGGGAGGGGTCAGGAGAGATCTAGGGTTAGGGAGGGGGAGAGATCTGGGGGTTAGGGAAGGGTCAGGAGAGATCAGGGACAGGGTTAGGGAGGGGTCAGGAGAGATCTAGGGTTAGGGAGGGGTCAGGAGAGATCAGGACAGGGTTAGGGAGGGGTCAGGAGAGATCTAGGGTTAGGGAGGGTCAGGAGAGATCAGGGACAGGGTTAGGGAGGGGTTAGGGAGGGGTCAGGACAGATCAGTGACAGGGTTAGGAGGGGTCAGGAGAGATCTAGGGTTAGGGAGGGGTCAGGAGAGATCAGGGACAGGGTTAGGGAGGGGTCAGGAGAGATCAGGGTTAGGGAGGGGTCAGGAGAGATCTAGGTTAGGGAGGGGTCAGGAGAGATTAGGGACAGGGTTAGGGAGGGGCAGAGAGATCAGTGACAAGGTTATGGAGGGGTCAGGACAGATCAGTGACAGGGTTAGGGAGGGGTCAGAGAGATCAGTGACAGGGTTAGGGAGGGGAGGGGGGACAGGGAGGGAGAGGACAGATCAGTGACAGGGTTAGGGAGGGGTCAGGAGAGATCAGGGACAGGGTTTGGGAGGGGTCAGGAGAGATCTAGGGTTAGGGAGGGGTCAGGAGAGATCTAGGGTTAGGGAGGGGTCAGGAGAGATCTGGGGTTAGGGAGGGGTCAGGAGAGATCAGGGACAGGGTTAGGGAGGGGTCAGGAGAGATTTAGGGTTAGGGAGGGGTCAGGAGAGATCAGGAACAGGGTTTGGGAGGGGTCAGGAGAGATCTAGGGTTAGGGGGGGTCAGGAGAGATCAGGGACAGGGTTAGGGAGGGGTCAGGAGAGATCTAGGGTTAGGGAGGGGTCAGGAGAGATCAGGGACAGGGTTAGGGAGGGGTCAGAGAGATCTAGGGTTAGGGAGGGGTCAGGAGAGATCTAGGGTTAGGGAGGGGTCAGGAGAGATCTAGGGTTAGGGAGGGGTCAGAGAGATCTAGGGTTAGGGAGGGGTCAGGAGAGATCAGGGACAGGGTTAGGGAGGGGTCAGGAGAGATCTAGGACAGGGTTAGGGAGGGGTCAGGACAGATCAGTGACAGGGTTAGGAGGGGTCAGGAGAGATCTAGGGTAAGGGAGGGGTCAGGAGAGATCTAGGGTTAGGGAGGGGTCAGGAGAGATCTAGGGTTAGGGAGGGGTCAGGAGAGATTTAGGGTTAGGGAGGGGTCAGGAGAGATCTAGGGTTAGGGAGTGGTCAGGAGAGATTTAGGGTTAGGGAGGGGTCAGGAGAGATCTAGGGTTAGGGAGGGGTCAGGAGAGATCTGGGACAGGGTTAGGGAGGGGTCAGGACAGATCAGGGACAGGGTTAGGGAGGGTCAGGACAGATCAATGACAGGGTTAGGAGGGGTCAGGAGATATCAGGGACAGGGTTAGGGAGGGGTCAGGACAGATCAATGACAGGGTTAGGAGGGGTCAGGAGATATCATGGACAGGGTTAGGGAGGGGCCAGGAGAGATCAGTGACAGGGTTAGGAGGGGTCAGGAGATATCAGGGACAGGGTTAGGGAGGGGTCAGGACAGATGTAGGGTTAGAGAGGGGTCAGGAGAGATCTAGGGTTAGGGAGGGTTCAGGAGAGATTAGGGACAGGGTTAGGGAGGGGGCAGGAGGGATCAGTGACAAGGTTATGGAGGGGTCAGGAGAGATCAGTGACAGGGTTAGGGAGGGGTCAGTACAGATCAGTGACAGGGTTAGGGAGGGGTCAGTGCAGATCAGTGACAGGGTTAGGAGGGGTCAGGAGAGATCTAGGGTTAGGGAGGGGTCAGGACAGATCAGTGACAGGGTTAGGGAGGGGTCAGTGGGGATCAGTGACAGGGTTAGGGAGGGGTCAGGAGAGATCTAGGGTTAGGGAGGGGTCAGGAGAGATCAGTGACAGGGTTAGGGAGGGGTCAGGACAGATCAGTGACAGGGAGGGGTCAGGAGAGATCTACGGTTAGGGAGGGGTCAGGACAGATGTAGGGTTAGGGAGGGGTCAGCACAGATCTAGGGTTAGGGAGGGGTCAGGAGAGATCTAGGGTTAGGGAGGGGTCAGGAGAGATCTAGGGTTAGGGAGGGGTCAGGAGAGATTAGGGACAGGGTTAGGGAAGGGTCAGGACAGATCAGTGACAGGGTTAGGGAGGGGTCAGGACAGATCAGTGACAGGGTTAGGGAGGGGTCAGTGGGAATCAGTGACAGGGTTAGGGAGGGGTCAGGAGAGATCTAGGGTTAGGGAGGGGTCAGGAGAGATCTAGGGTTAGGGAGGGGTCAGGAGATATCAGGGACAGGGTTAGGGAGGGGTCAGTACAGATCAGTGACAGGGTTAGGGAGGGGTCAGGAGAGATCTAGGGTTAGGGAGGGGTCAGGAGAGATTTAGGGTTAGGGAGGGGTCAGGAGAGATCCTGGGTTAGGGAGGGTCAGGAGAGATCTAGGGTTAGGGAGGGGTCAGGAGAGATTTAGGGTTAGGGAGGGGTCAGGAGAGATCTAGGGTTAGGGAGGGGTCAGGAGAGATCTAGGGTTAGGGAGGGGTCAGGAGAGATTTAGGGTTAGGGAGGGGTCAGGAGAGATCTAGGGTTAGGGAGGGGTCAGGAGAGATCTAGGACAGGGTTAGGGAGGGGTCAGGACAGATCAGGGACAGGGTTAGGGAGGGGTCAGGACAGATCAATGACAGGGTTAGGAGGGGTCAGGAGATATCAGGGACAGGGTTAGGGAGGGGTCAGGACAGATCAATGACAGGGTTAGGAGGGGTCAGGAGATATCATGGACAGGGTTAGGGAGGGGCCAGGAGAGATCAGTGACAGGGTTAGGAGGGGTCAGGAGATATCAGGGACAGGGTTAGGGAGGGGTCAGGACAGATGTAGGGTTAGAGAGGGGTCAGGAGAGATCTAGGGTTAGGGAGGGGTCAGGAGAGATTAGGGACAGGGTTAGGGAGGGGGCAGGAGGGATCAGTGACAAGGTTATGGAGGGGTCAGGAGAGATCAGTGACAGGGTTAGGGAGGGGTCAGTACAGATCAGTGACAGGGTTAGGGAGGGGTCAGTGCAGATCAGTGACAGGGTTAGGGAGGGGTCAGGAGAGATCTAGGGTTAGGGAGGGGTCAGGACAGATCAGTGA